>NW_003852402.1:39444532-39454512 GCF_000181295.1 Otolemur garnettii | reverse complement strand
AAGCCTAATATTGAATTGATGATAATGAAAGAATAGGAAACCCAGGGAACAATGTTACCTGGTAGAACTGACCTTTCTTTTTCTTTCATATCCTGACTATAGTTATCTTAATGTATGTATTTATAAATGTTCCAGGATAGAGAAGAAAATAAATGGGATATATACTTACACAGGGAAAGAAAGAAAACGAGGAAGAACTGCGTTCTCCCTTTTGGATTATAACATCCTAGGAAAGTAAGTCAAAGTACGAAGATCTTTATATCATCACAGTTCATCTCTGATGTTAGTTGTGGTGTTGTGTTACTTTGCACAATTTAGGAATGTAGGTGACTAGGCTAACAGGTCTCCTTTTCACATGAAGTTAGAATTTTGAAAGAGGCTTCTGAAATTTGTTTGTTAGCAAAAGTATTGTGTTTGGGAGGAAGTAAAATACTTCGTCTTTAACAACATACTTAAGAGTAAGAAAAATAATTTTAAATTTAGTTCTTGGTGTATATACTAAAGCAATGTTTTGTTTTTGTTTTTTAATTGTTGAGGATTCCTTGAGGGTACAAAGAACCAGATTATATTGATTGCATTTGTTAGGTAAAATCCCTCTTATAATCGTGTCCTGCCCTCAAAAGTTGTGTCACAAGCAGTGGGTTTTTAAAGTCTGTTCCTTTCATTCCACAATTCTATTACTAGGCATCTACCCAGAAGAAAAAAAAAAAAAAATCATTGTATCATGAGGACATTTGCATTAGGTGATTTATTGCAGCTCAATTTATAATCACCAAAATGTGGAAACAACCTAAACACCCATCATGCAAGGAATGGATTAATAAACTGTGGTATATATACACCATGGAATACTACATAGCCATGAAAAAAGATGGTGACTTCACATCTTTTGTATTAACTTGGATAGAGTTGAAATACATTCTTCTCAGTAATGTATCACAAGAATGGAAAAGCAAGTGTCCAATGTACTCAATATGAAGCCAGTAGATGATCTAATACATCCCCACATAAGAGAAAAACCCAAGTCAATTCAAGTGGAGGTTAGGGAAATGGGAGAGTGGGGATAGGGGAATGAGGGAGTGAGGTGGGTGTGTTCCTACTTACTGGGCACAGTTTTAGGGTGTCTGGCACACTTCTTGGGGGCAGGATACAATTATAAGAGGGGACTCTACCTAACAAAGACAAACATTGTACCCTAATTCTTTGTACCCTGAATTAACCTGAAAAAAATTAAAAAAATAAAAAAGTGTGTGATGTGCATCACTTGATAACTAGAAGTGCAAACTTTCAGACCCATCTCTAGAACCGGAAACTCTAGGGAGGGGGCCCATCCCATTGTCCTCTAACAAGCCTCCCAGGTGGTCCTGATGCATGATGAAGTTTAAGAGCCAGTGTCCCAGGGTTTTCAGACACAGATTAAATAAAGGGAAGCAGGAAGGGAGAGATCTACAAGTCCTGTTGTAGGAGTTAAGGGAAAGGGGGACACCTAAAAATCCGATTATAGGAGTTAATCTCTCCATGAAAGAAAGTGAAACAGCAATAGACAAACACAGAAAAAGTCATTTAAATTCTCTAATTGTTAATGGTATACAGTGGATATTTGTATATTGAACTGTAATCCAGAAAAATAAAAAGAAAATTTAAAAAGTCATTTAAATTATTTTTAGGAAATGACTTAGATGTACAATGAGAGCTTTCAAAAGGTAGGCACTTGACTTCCTCACTCATTGCAAAGGAGCTCAGAGGCAAAGTTTTCACAAAAGAACACAAATAAAAACACAGAAATGCAAAGTAGATATTGTGCACACAGTTCTCATCCTGATGCAGGACAGACAGGAAGGGAAGTCTTCAGGACTTCAGAGCATTGTGACGATAATGCCGATGGATCATCAGTGGATGTGAGTATAAATGGCTCCCAACTGCTGATGTGGGTACTGTAAGGCATCTGGACCAGGTTTCTCAGGTCTGCCATCTTCTAGCCCCTGGATTAATTTGTAAGATATCTGAGGAGCAATTCTTAGGTTTATTGTCTTCAGCTGTTCCTTTGTTGTTCTGCCTATCGTGGCACTTGCACCTGCACCTCATTTCCCATCGCTCTGTGACAGTGTTAGTCACAGTCTTATTTCCATCAACCAGCACCCATCAGGGAATGAAACTCTGAAATAAACGCTGACTTCTGACGCCTGAAAAGAGTGACTGTTGGAGCTCACAAGATGTCAAAGCAGAAGTGCTAGGATAGAATAGAGTCATGGAGCTAGCCCGAGTTCTTCAAGTCTTCTGATCTGAACTATTTTTAAGATGAGGAAATGTAACCATGGAGAAATTAAGTGACTAAAACAAGGTCCTACCTTAGAAGAGAGATGACAATGCTATATATTGGGCTTTAATTTATGCAGCTAATACTGATTAAGCATCCATTAAACTCTAGGCCAGTGGTTCTCAACCAACCTAATGCCATGACCTTATAATATAGTTCCTTGAGTTGTGGTTGACTCTCAACCATAAAATTATTTTCATTACTACTTCATAACTATAATTTTGCTACTGTTATGAATTATAATGTAAATATCTGATATGCAGGGTGGTCTTAGGTGACCCCTGTGAAAGGGTCGTTTGACCCCCAAAGGGGTCCCAACCCACAGGCTGAGAACCACTGATCTAGGCACTAGTGAATGATGATGAGTAAGACAGAGCCCTTGCTTTCAAAATTCTTTCCACCTGGGGAACAGCTCAGATCACTAAAGTAAGCAATTTGGTGGAATTTAACATTTTTTTTAACTGTTAAAAAAATGTTTGTGATTTTATTGTATCAGGAGGCGTCAAAACATCTGAACAAATCAATGTCTGGGCGGTGGGGCAGCTGCTTTCCCCTTCATGTCCTTGGGTTACTAGAGCAACTTGTCAGTAGACTGAAAACAAAGGACAACCTTTTGCGTTACTTCAGTCTTTCCAAGGCATGTGCTGGTAACAACACAAACTCTCCTGTCAGATGCAACTAGTCTAGCGTTCAAACATTGTGCACAATACCTTTGTGGCAGCAGCACACTGCACTCACTTCCACCGCAGCCTTGCTCATTTGTGTACGATATGTGGAGCATCTGCAGGACTGTGAATAGTACTGGGAAGAGGAGGGAGGAGGAAACAGCATGAGTGCCTGGCTAGGACGAGGTCAGCCGAAGTTGTGCAGGGCAAGCCTGAACGTGTCATTGGTGCAAACCCAAGCATCACTGATGCTCTTTAATAGGGACATCTGGTGGAACCCCATGATGGGATCTTCATTGGCCTTACTGGCCCACAACCATGCTGATGGCCATGGAACAGAAGGCTAGACAACTTCTCCACAATGGCAACTTTCCCCTGGAATTGCTGTCCTTCCCATGTAAGGCATGACGCATCCGCGCAAATTGCGCCTAGTTGGAGTCTATCATTATCAAATAACTGGTAATAATATTGAAGAAAGCTGGATCCAGTATGCTCCCACATTGGCTTGTCTCCCATTCTGGAGTGTCACCCAGCCTCATTGAGACCTGAGGGGCTGGCATGATGGCAGCAGCGGCAGCAACCCAGCACGGTCTGGAATTTAACAACTTTTATGTAGACATGAGCCTGTGGTGCTTTGTGAGGTTGCCAGTGGGGCACTGAAGTCAAACTTGGAGTTAATGTACCAGTGACAGCTTTGTCTCTCATCCTTTCTGGTTTAAATGAGAGTATTTTTTGCCATCATCTTATGTTTAACTCACCACTGATACTGGGTATGGGAGACAGATGGCCAACAGACGTTTTGGGTCATGAGTGGTACTGTCCTCCAGGAACTGTGCATGTCGAATCTCTTCTGAGGACTTCATCTGCATCCTGGGCTGATTTAGGGGAGAGATATTGGACTTCAAGCCAATGACATAATGGGATGAGACTCTGGGGATCTTGGAAAGAGGGTAAGAATATTTTTCACATAGGAAGAATGTGACCATATTGGCTAAAAAGAAGACAGACTGTGGTCATTAATTTAACAAAATGGTTACCACCAAATCCTTCTATAATTGTATGTGCAGAAGAAATATTAGCAAAACAAACTGAACAACGTATTAAAAAAGTTATTCACCTCACCCTACCCAAATCAATAAAATCAACAATGGACAAATGGGATTATATTAAGCTATGAAGCGTCAGCACAACAAAAAAACAAACCAACAAAATAAAGAGACGACACACAGAATACAGAAAATATTAGCAAATTATCCATCTGCTATGGGATTAATGACCAAAATATTTAAGAATGTCAACTCAATAGCAAAAGACATCAGATTTAAAAATTAGCAAAATATCTAAGTAGATACTTCCCAGATGAAAACATACCAAGGGCCAAAAGAAGTTTGAGAAAGTCCTCAATAGCACTAATCACCAGAGAAATGTAAATCATAACTGTAATGAGATGTCATCTCACCCCAGTGAGAATGACTTTTATTAGCGTAGCGCCTGTGGCTCAAAGGACTAGGGCGCCAGCCCCATATACTGGAAGTGGCAGGTTCAAACCTGGCCCTGGCCAAACACTGAAAAGAAAAAAAAGAAGGGCTTCAATCAAAAAGGGAATATTAGATGCTGGCAAGGATGTGAATAAAGGAAAACTCTCATGCACTGTTGTGGGGGGGGTGTAAATGAGTATGAGCTGCTATGGAAAACAATGTAGAGCTTCCTCAAAAAACTAAAGGTAGAATTCCCATGTGACCCAGGAATTCTGCTAACGGGCTACATTCCAAAAGAAGGGAAAGCAATACGTTGAAAGGTGTCTGCCCTCCCGTGTTCTCACGCACTATTTACAACGGCCACAGTATGAAACCCGTCAAGGCTGAATGGATTAAGAAAATGTGGCATACATGCAGAATAAAATATCACGTATCCACAAAAGAGAATGAAATCCTGACATTTGCAGCAGCATGGATAGAACCGGAGGTAATTTCTGTTAAGTGGAATATTCCAAGCCCAGAAAGAGAAAGACAAATGTCATAGGCTCTTGCTCATACATGGGGGTTGAAAAGAGGATCTCATGAAGATGAAGAGCACATGGGTGGTTACCAGAGGCTGCAAAGTATGAGGGCGACAGGGAGATAAGGACAGATTGATTACTGGGTACAAAGGTACAGTTAGATAGAAAAATAAGACCTGTGTTGAGTAGATCAGTGCTGTGACAGTAGCAGCAATAATCTGTTTCACATTTCACATATGCCAAACTGTTGTAAGAAGAGAAGCTATTGATTTCATCTTTTATTCTACCCAGTAGTAAATTCTTATCCCCAATGGAATTAAAATCCGGACTTCACCACTAAGAAACATGGCATAATTATGTCCTTTTGTTGCAGGAAGACGAGGCCCAATGGAGAGAAAGAGCACCCAAACACCATAGTTATAAGAGGAAGGGCTTTATTCTTCGGCTGGAAGCTTATGGCATAGAAGATTTCCAAATGGCTGCGCTCTCCGACTGGCTTGGTCTGTCCCTTTTTATTGATAGCCAAAAAGTTCCACCCCACAGGCACCCTTCCCATTGGCCAGTTTGAATCAAGTGGGAGATGCTACTCCAGCCCCTACAGAACTACAGGATTTCACAGAACTTGGAAATTTCCAAGTTCCAGGAGGTTAAGCCTATAAATTCGCAAGAGCTGAGTCACCATGGAGAGGGCCCTGCGGGGGCATCCTCATGGTCTCCCTGAGAAGACCTGTTCTCCCGGACCTAACCTCTCTCTGGCATCCTCTCTCACTTTCAGAGCTATTTTCCTGTTTTCTTTACTCACATGTTCCAAATATGTTCTGGGGGGCAATTTTTCCAGTTCAAATATTTGCCTACTGGAATTTGTTTTTAATGATGGCTACCCATCTGATGAAATGGCTTGACTGGTGAAGTGTAAGCCTGCATCCACTGGTGAGACTCATGGGAAAAATCTCCATTATCCTGATTAGAAGGGGTAGTCACACTGATATTTCCCTTTTAACTTTTTCTGTATACAGGCAACTATTAAATACCAGCAACCATTAGAATGGTAGATCTACATAAATCAAAGAAAAAACAAAATAAGTAATAGACAAGAGTCTGGCATTATGGAATGGCTATTTCAATCTTAATTTATTTATTCTTTTATTCCCTTCCTTTGGAAGAGAAAAACGTGAGTAACATTTCAGGTGATAGTTTGCAAAACTCTTTTCTATCTTATTTGATATTTTAATTGATTACCTGGTCAAATGAATCAAAATCAATTACCATTATTTGTAAATAATAATAAAAATGATATGGGCTCACAAATATATAAAGAAGTATAGGTATCTATAAGTGAGTCCTAATATAATAAATTATAATAGCTAAGAAATAGCTATTATAAAATCTATATAGAAATAGCTGTATGGATTTTCCCCATAAGAAGAATACTAGAGCATTTCTGCAGATTATGAGAAAAATATGTTATTATTATGGTTCTGGGATTGACCACTAATCATTCTCACTGGTATATTAAATTAAATATGACAGTCATCTATAAGGATTGGAAAATAATCCTTCCATCCTAATGCACATTGGTCAGACACTTCCTTTACAGTTAAGTGCATATTTGATGATTGCATTTTGAAGAAATGCTCAGAAACTAAACAGCAGAAAAGTGACAGTGACATAATTATTAAGGGGCTGAAAAATGAGTCATAAAAGGTTAAAAGAGCTGGCATTTAGCCTGGAGAAGAGCAAAATGATTACTATTCTCTAATGTAACAAGCTTTTCATTTTTTAAGTGTGACACTGTGATAGAATAAAAAAAGAAAGAACAAAACAATTGTTCAATTTTCCGAGGACTTTTGATCATCTATTCAATGCATGTGCATATTTTAAATGCTACTCTGTGCCACACCCTGAACCAGGTAAATAAAATCATCGCTCTTTTCTTTAAGAATTTTACTGACTTTGATATGATAAGGATGGTTTGTATTGCTCGGAATAAAGGCTGAGTTGTGATTACAACTTAAGTATCAATATTCAAATACTATGCCAGTTGACTTTTCTTTTCAGTAATAATCCAGGTGGTCACAGCTGGTAGAGGAGACCTGCTCTAGAATGGTTGGGAGCCCATTCCTTCCACCATGTTTCTCCACCTTCGAAGACAGTGTGTTTGTCTGTGGTTGAAACTAAGTCACCACCAGGCCGTGGAAGATGGGAAAGAAACCAATGGATAATAGCAATTATATTTTAAGTAAATGAGGAGGAAGAGGCCATTAAGCTTACATTCCACTGTTGTGAATTTAGTCCTATCACCATACCCACGTACAGGGAGGGCTGGGAAACACTGTCTCCAGCAGCAGTATGTTCAATATCTTTTTTTTTTTTTTGAGACAGAACCTCAGGCTGTCCCCCTGGGTAGAGTGCTATGGCTTCACTGCTCACAGCAATCTCCAACTCCTGGGCTCAAGCGAGTCTCCTTGTCTCCACCTCCCAAGTAGCTGGGACCATAGGCGCCCGCCACAATGCCTGGCTATTTTTTGGTTGCAGCCATTATTGTTGTTTGGCGGGTCTGGGCTGGATTTGAACCCGCCACCTTAGGTCTATGTGGCTGGCGCCTTAGCCACTTGAGCCACAGGCACTGAGCCTCAATATCATTTTGTTATGGAAGAAAGACAAAGATGTTTGAGGACAACCAGCAGTTTTCCATAGATATAAAATATTTGCATAAATATTAGCATATCAGTATTTTCATTCTCAAAAATTATCTAGAGAGCAGCCAACAATGCTGTTGGATAATAAAGTTACACTTTTTCTAAAGTAGGGGTGAGTCTTATCAACTCTCTATCTAGGCCTTGTATAAACAATGCTCTATAAGACTTAGAGTATTTTCGACTATTTCTGACAACTCGTTTTAAAGTCTTTTTGTTCCCTTAGGATTTCTATCTGTAGAAATGTAGAGAATACTTAAAATTTCCAAAATTCTGTCAGCAAAAGATAGGATCAAAGAGTAAAGTTGGTTGAGAGCCTCTATCATCATCTGTTTGTTATGAAGCTTTCAGGGAATCCTCTTCCATGAGCTGCTGAAGGGGCCAAGTTGTGGTTGTCTTTGCCACTTCTCATACAAAGCACTTGAGTAACTACATTCACTGAATCTCTAATAAACCTCAAACATAAAATTTTATTGAAAATGCCCTATAATGGATCTTCATCTACATATTTCTTTTCTTTAATTTAGTTGGGTATTTTCTACAACATTTTCTGATCCTGACATCACAGCAGTACGTTGGCAAGGTCTTACATATTTCAATAACATTGTAAGGTTCAGAATGAATTTTGTTCTAACAGCAGACATTCAATAAGCAGTATAGTGAATTTATAATATGTGATTAGGCCATTAAAATATTTTGTTTAAAAACCCCCGAAACTCAAAAATCCTTGTAATGAATTTTATAGTTTATTAGTAAATTTAATTTCATATAGAAGAAATCACATCCTGCATCATCTTGTAACTATTGTTCACTTTTTGCAGATTAACCTAAGTGTTCTTTACGTCTTTAAGTGGCTCCACTTTATAACAACAATTATGGATGAGAATTCTTTGAAAAAATCACAAATAACTTGTTATTGGATTAAATAAATGAGCAAATGGTTATGATTTGGTCAATTAAATTGAACAATTAAATTCCATTTTATCTATCTCTAAAGCATAGAGAATTTAAAAATCAATTTTTGTTTTCATAAGAGTCTTTTTCACAAAACAGTCAACTAATTTGACTAAATTATTTTTAAAACAAGGTTCCAGAAAATTCAACAAAATTAGGATGAGTGCTTTTGGTATGGATTGACAAATTGGTTAGTCATTTGAATCAATGTATATATAAACCCAGTGTATCATAAAGGTCCAGTTCTATTAACGTTCACCTAATAAGTCATTATTTACGTAGTCTAGAGCTCTTGAGACTCAGATTATATAGCACAAAATAGTTTAGGCAATCAGATTTCTGAGGCTAAAATATGGCCTTCTGAAACTTTATATATTCAGAAATGATATCCTTAACACTTACAAGACTATTTTAAATTATCACAGAGAAGAATATTTAATGTTTTGGATATAGCTGAAACCAAAGAATCAATTGAAGTGATTCTTTTCAAATTTACTTGGTTATTTTTAATAGCTGTAAAAAATCTCCAAGTAATTGGCTGAAATCTCTCCTTACAATATCCAGGTTATCTGATTGCTTTTCAGTTTTTCCCGTCTTTTTGATTTCTTGACAATTGCCTAAATAAATGCCAATACGGTTGTAAAAAGATTCAGCATTTTAATGCTGAGTTTCACTGCTGACTTTATAAGTAGCTGTGCCCTTTCATTTTTGATAATACACCAAATGGAAATACGGGAAAGCTAGCACGTCTGAATTACAGCAGAGCATTTAAGGTTTATCATATAAACCTCATGCTTTAAGCTTTAAATGTCAGGAAAAATAGAAGACAACTTAGTAAAAATAATTATAACCGTTGCTAATGTGAAAGGAAGTATGGACTGGTCGTCACGAAAGTTTTATACTGTCTAGTACTGTGCACACTTACGGGGAATTATGGAGGTATATTCACAAAATGTATGATGATACAAGATACGAATTTAAAAATTCAATGCGTTTTTTTTTTTTTATCAAGCCTCAACAGGCTCTTGGAATGGACCAAACAGATTGAGTCTAAGACTTTAACCTTTTCCCCCATCACCTCTCTTTCCCCTAACAAAAAATTATAGTAAAATATTGAGTTAGGGTTCAGAACCAACAATTGACAAAAAAGACTTAGAAATGTAGTTGAAAAATTTTCAAATTAATAGAGGTACAATATTTCAGAGCCGAGTGGATCACAATCACTCTCTACTTTTATTGATCACTTTTTTTGTTGGAGGGGGACAGAGTCTCAAGCTGTTGCCCTGGGTAGAGTGCCAGGGCATCCCACTCACAGCAACCTCCAACTCCTGGGCTTAAGCGATTCTCTT
>NW_003852402.1:39428050-39444480 GCF_000181295.1 Otolemur garnettii | reverse complement strand
CATTGTTGTTTGGTGGGCCCGGGCTGGATTCAAACCTGCCAGCTCTGGAGTATGGTGCCCTTGCCTCTGAGCTAAGGTGCCGAGCCTTGTTGATTACTTTTATGTTACTCAAGTTTTGACTTTAAATATTTAAACTTATCAGAAATTACATGGTTAAGAGACTTATAAAAAGAAGGGTTTAAGCACCAGGTATGTTTATGTTACCGGGGGAAGACTTAGGGAGAAGGCAGAAAAAAATATTTCCTTACTCTCACAGGAATGAGAGATGAAGCCTACTCTCTACACAACCAAGTGTATAAACAGGGACCTAAAGAAAGAAACATTAAATCTTGACTTAAAGGAGGATTTTATAACATAGCTGTCCTGTCCAAAGATAGAAAAAGTCCCTCAAGAAAATACCCCTTCCATCTATGGATATTCAGGAACAGGTTAATCCATCATTGGAAAAATACATCATTTCAAGAGTTTATCTATTAAATAGATGATAATGCAAAACGCTGTGCATGTATGGTAGTCTTTCCAGGACATTAATATCTATCCTGTAGATGTTACAAGATTTTCCTGGGGATTAACAGATAGTATACAGAGGAATACTTCAAAAAATCTTATATTTGGGGGGAAAAATTTGTTTTAGTTCTGTAATTTTTATAATTAAAAGTCTAGATTACCATAGAAATAATTTGAAATAAATTTTAGGGAGAAAAGGTAAGATTAGTATTTAATATTTATCAACTCTATGACATAATTTCCTCATTTAAGAAGTTGTAGAAGTCATCATGAAGTTGTGTTAATCATTATCCTTGACTTTAATAAACTTCTATGTCCTTTTAATAATATGTAATAAAATCAAGATAATACATAAGATACAATTATTTATACTACATAAAAGTAGCTAATAATTACATAAAGAGATCACAAATTCTGCAAAATATATCTGAATCCTTAGAAATAAAGATTAAAGAATTAAACTATGTGCATAGAAGGTAATATAAATATTAAAAATAATTCTGTGGAAATTATTGGTTTCTAGTAACTAAAAAATGGGCAATTAAACCAGCCTTGCAACTAACTCTGAACTCAGTAACTTAATAATATTATAAAGTTGATTATACCCAGGTACAGGTGAACTTATTGAGAAAATTACACACAAATACTCTTTTTTTCCATTTTTATTTTTTTATTGATTCATAATTGATGTATGGATTTGGCGGTATGTGTGATGATTTTATACTTTTGTGTAATCATATCAAGGTAATTGTGATATCCTTTACCTCAAATATTTACCTCTTCCAGCTGTTTTGAAATGTACAATAGATCAATGTCAAGTATAGTCACCTCACTAATTCACCAAACACCAGGTCCTGTTTCTTCTATCTAAGTATATATTTGTACCTATTAATCAAACTCTCTTCATTCTCCCACCTCCAAACCTTTCTAGCCTCTCATAATCCTCAGTCTCCATGAGATCTGCTTTTTTAACTCCCACATACAAGTCAGGATATGTCATATTTTTCTTCCTATGTTTGGCTTGTTTCAGTGTTCCCCTTTCTCTACAAGCTCACCATCATCCGTTATTCCTTGATTTTTTGTTAATAGTCATTTTTAGCTCGTGTGAGATTTATATATCTCTTTGTAGTTTTGATTTGCATTTTTGTGATGATTAGTGAGGTATAGAGTTTTTTCATATAAGTATTGAGTATTTATTTATATGTCCTCTTTTGAAAAATGTCTATTCAAATCTTTTGCCTATCTTTAAATCAGATTATTTTTTAGATATTGAGAAGTTTGAGCTACTTATATATTCTGATTATTAATCCCTTACCAGGAGGGGAGTTAGCAAATATTTTCTCCCATTCTGCAAGTTGTTTCTTTGCTTGGTTGTTTATTTTGTTATGCAGAAGCTTTTTGGCTCTATGTAATCCCATTTGTCTACATTTGCACTGGGTGCCTATGCTTTTGAGGTCTTACACACAAAGATCATTGCCCGAATCAATGTCCTGAAGCATTTCCTCAACAATGTTTTCTTCTAGTAGATTTATAGGTTCAGAACTTAAATGTAAATCATTCATTTATTTTGATTTGAATTTTGTATGTGGTAAGACACAGTGGTTTCATTCTTCTGTAGATGGTTATCTAGTTTTCCCACTACTATTTTTTGAAAAGAATGCCCTTCCCTCATTTTACGTTATTGATGTCTTTGTTGAAGATTTCTCTGTAAATGCATAGATTTAAATCTAAGTTCTTTGTTCTATTTATCCATGAGTCTATTTTTAAGCCATTGCCATGCTGATTTGGTTATGATAGCTTTGTAGTATATTTTAAAGTCATATAGTGTCATGCTTCCAGCTTTATTTCTTATTGTTCATGATTTCTTTGGCTATTCATTGTCCTCTGTAGTTTTACATAGATTATACATTTGGGTTTTTTGTTTTGCTTTGTTTTCTTTCTATTTCTTTGAAGAATTTCATTGATATTTTAGTAGGAATTACATTGAATCTATAGATTATTTTGAGTAGCATAGTCACTGTAACAATATTAATTATGCCAATCCATAAGCACAGAAAATCATTCTATTTTTTGTGTTTTCTCATCAATTTCTTTCATCAGTGATTTGTAGTTTTCTTTATATAGATCTTTCATGTATTTTATAAAATTGATTCCTAGATATTTTATATTCTTTGTAGCTATATTAGTAGGATTGCTTTCTTGATTGTTTTCAGATTATTTGCTGTTGGCATATATGGTGTTACTATTTTCGTGTTGATTCTGTGTTTTGCAATGTTACTGAATTTATCAGTTCTAATGATTTTTTTTCCAGTGGAATCTTTCAGTTTTTCTGAATATAAGATCATGGTGTCACTAGTGGCTAATTTGACTTCCTCATTTCCAATTTGGATGCCCTTCTTTCCTTCTTTGTCTTTCTTTCCTTCTTCTAATGACTCTGGACAGGACTTCCACCATTCTAGTGAATTAAAAGTCATGAAGGTGAGTATCTTTGTCTTTGTCCAGATCTTACAGGAAAGTTTTTAAATTTTTATTCATTCATCATAATTTTGCCTATGGATTTCATATTTATGGCCTTTAGAATTTTGAGGTATATTTCTTCTGTATCTAGTTTTATTTAACTTAATTAATTGGTTTTTGTCTTGGTTCTCAATGTGGTATAACACAATCATTGATTTAGCATAAGTTAATCAGTAGTACTGGCCTGTAATTTTCTCTGTGCATGTGTGTATCTTTGTCTGGTATTGACATCAGAGTTATGCTGGAAAGAAACTTTAAAATTTCCTTTGTAATTTCTTTATTGACTTACTAATCATTTGGGAGCATAATGTTTAATTTCCATTTGTTTGTGTAGTTTCTGAGGTTCCTCTCATTATACTGATTTCTCATTTTATTCCATTGTGTTCTGAAAATATACTTGACATGATTTCTACTTTTTTGGAGTTGTTGAGAATTTTTTTTTCACCTAAGATAGAATCTACTTTGGATAATGCTTCCTATGCTGAAGAAAAGAATGTGTATTCTTCAAAAATTGGGTAAAATGTTCTGTAAATGTCAGCTAGGCCTATTTCATCTAGTTTGCAATTTAATTCTGTTATTTTTTTATTGATACTCTGTTTGAATTACCTAGAGTGGGGTAATGAATTCCCAAAATTATTGTATTTCAGTCTATTACTTCCTTTATTTCTATTAATGGTAGGTCTGTATACCTGGGAACTCTTCCAGAGTATATAGATATTTATAATAATTGTATACTCTTTTTGAATTAACTGCTTTGTCATTAGATAGTGACTGTCTTTATCTTTTTTAAGAGTCTCTGACTTGTAGTCTATTTTATCTGCTCTAAACGTAGCTATTCCTGCTCTTTTGTGGTTTCAACTGCATGGAATATCTTTTTCCATCCTTTCACTTTCAGTCTATACATGTCTTTATAGGTAGGGAAAGTTTCCTGCAGGCAGCTTGTTGTTGAGTCTTTTTTGTTGTTATTGTTAATCCATTCAGCTATTCTGTCTTTTAAGGGGTGAATCAAGTCTATTTGCATTCAGTGTTATTGGTAACATACTAATTACTACTGATATTTCATTATTTGTTTCATAACTTTTCCTTTTTTACTTTTTCACTGTCTTCATTTGTGGTTAAGTGATTTTCTTTGGTCAGATGTTTTAATTCATTGCTTTTTATTTTTAGTTTATCTATTATAACTTTTTGCTCTGTGATGTCTATGAGGATTACAAAAAGTATTCTTATAGATTTAACAATTTATTTTAAAGAGATGACAACTTATCTTAGATCACAAATTAATATTAGGAAAAAAAGAAAAAATACTTTAACTCCATCCCCAAAACTTTTGACTTTTTCATCTCAATGTACATATTTTTTATAATGCTTGTATGTTTTTCTAGGTATTGTTTTTAATAGATTATTTTTTTACTCACACTACAGTTATGATTAGATTATACAGCAAATTATAGTATTGGGGTGTTCATGAATTGTCTTTGTGTTTAATTTTACCAGTAGACTTTATTATTTATTTATTTATTTGTTTTTGAGACAGAGTTTACTTTTTTGCCCTGGATAGAATGATGAGGTGTCATAGCTCACAGCAACCTCAGACTCCTGGGCTCAAGCAATTCACTTGCCTCAGTCTCCCAAGTAGCTGAGATTACAGACACCCACCACAACGCCCAGCTATTTTTTAGTGACCAGCGTCTTGCTCTTGCTTAGGCTGGTCTTGAACTTATGAACTCAGGCAATCAACTCATCTCAGCCTCCCAGAGTGCTAGGATTACAGGTGTGAGCCACTGTGCCCAGCCCTTACCAATGGGTTTTATATCTTCAAAAGTTATCTTTTAGCATGTTTGTATTTTTTCTTTCAGATCAATGAACTTCTTTAGACTTTTTTTGTAGGATGAGTCTGATGGTGAATTATTTTAGTTTATGTTTGTTTGGAAGGCTTTATCTCCCTTTCATATTTGAAGGATAGCTTTGCTGGCTATCATTCTTAACTAGTGGTTTTGTTTTTCCTTTCAACTTTTTAAAAATGCCATCCCACTCCCCCCTGGCCTATAATTTTTCAGTTGAGAAGTCAGTTGCCAGATAAGTTGGGGGTTTTCTCTATGTTTTGGCTTTTTTTTTTTTCTCTTTCTGCTATTAGGAGCCTTTCTTTCTTTCTTTTTTTTTTTTCTTTCCACTAGGATACTGCCTTCTTTTCAGCACTAGATGTTGTTATTCTAAGCCCAGGTTTGCTTCAGCCCCAGCAAATAAAGCACTGCCAATCTCAAATGGGGGAGGTTCCAAGAAAGAGATCCCCATTGTGTGAGAAGGCTATCTAGAAGTTTGCACCCAAAGGACCTGTGGACCTCTTACAGATCCTTCTGCTGACCAACCACTCTGATTTGGCATCTCCTTTACTAAGTTACAGAACAGAATTTCCAGGACTGGGGGTGGTTTTGCTGCCTCCTCCTTCACTTCTGGTTGTCCTGAGGACTGTGTCTCCCTTCAGGTATTCATGATGTTTTCCAGGGGTTTAGGCAGTAACAGATCTCCTGCCGGGGGATCCAAGATGGTGGGAAGGAAGTTGTCCACCTCAGTCTCACTTTCTCTATCATAAAAACCATGAGTGTAGAGAAAATTTTCATATGCTTGCTGCCAGAAACATTGGGGGCAGGAGAGCCTGGATATAAATATCTAATTCTCTTATCTTACCATGTTCTGAGAGTGTCTTATTTTTCTGTGGTCCCAATAATTGAATTTTTCTCTTATTTATGTTCTCACATGTTGCTTGTGATAATCTTGGCACTGTATATTTGGTTTTGGTTTTCCTTTGAGAGAATTGAGGCCACCTTGCTTCTACGTTGCCATTTTTGAACCAGAACATCATAAATATTCTTTAGAATTTACTGAAAATCAATATGAATTCTTGACTAAAGAAAATTATATATGATTATTGTTTGATGTAGGGATACTACTCTCCACAGGTCTCTTTTATTTCTGTACATCTTGTAAACAGAAGCACAGGTAAGATTTATTTTAAACAGTCTTTTACATGACATTAGGGAAATAGAGATAGTTCATTTTTACTATCTACAGTAAAAACAATGATTTCCTCCAGGTTGAAAATCACTTATGCTTATTTTCTGTTATAGAAAATAATATGTTGCTTAAATCCAGGATTCCTCTAATGTAACACAGCCCGCTGCATGTGTGGATGCTATCTGCCTCTTTTCGTGTTACCCGTGGGATTTGGCTGCTGATACAAGTGTCCTTGAGAAACTAGTACAAGAAAAATGATGATATGATGGTTATTGCCATATTTGTGAGTAATAAATGATCCTTTGTTTCTGGCCCAGGAGTCTTGTGTGTTCTTCCAATATCCATGAAAGGATGGCAGACTGTTTTATTAGGTTGCAAATAAGCCAAAATCCAAGTTTCTGACATTTGACATAGAGAAAACTCAGTGTGTTTAGAAGAAGCAGGAAACTTTAGAATCAGATCATTTTTTATTAAAATTTGATCTTTGTTTTCGATACCCTAGATAAATCTTCAAAACTTTCCGAGTCCCAATTTCTTCATCTGCAGAATAAAGGAGAATAATGCCCAACTTCTAATGCTTATGAGAAAAGAGAAAATGAGAATGATGGGCTGGTCTTTTGCCTGCCACATACTCAACTTCAATTAATGCTTCTCTTTGCCCTTCCCTCTTTACTGTTAGGAATTCAATGTAAAAATATTAATCAGTAGACGATAAACCAGTAGTTGATAAACTTATAATTTAGGAAAGCGTTAGTCCTGTGTTAGTCTCTTTCTCACCTGACATGAAGCTCAGCGGATCTGGAGCTGTACTTCCCGGCAAGAGAGGCTATGGCTGCTCATCTAATCCGTTCAGAGCTTTCTAACCATTAATGAATCTAGTTCATAAAACGTTCCTGTATAATGGTGAGACTAATGGCAAAAGGGTCTAAAGAGAAACACAAAGCTTTGCAATTATATCAGGAAGCACTTAGTCCACCTATGCTGACAAGGTTGAACAACAAAAAAAAGAACATTATTTGCTTTCTTGCTTTTCTACCAGCTCTGTCTAGGGGATTTCTTATTTTTTCAGATCTCTGACAGTTACTACCAAATTTATCTCAGACAAATTTCTCAGCAAAACTGTCTGAAACAATTTTCTCTATTACTTCTGTTTCACCATTTTCAAAAGACCTGGGTATGGTTCAAATTATTCTTCCTCCTGTTTCTTCTCCTAGTTCCATGACCTCAATCCTCTTCCTTAGAATTAAATCACCCTTGAAGATTAATTACTGCCTGGGACGCAACTCAAGTTTGCATCCCTCCCTCTGACTTGGTGATCATGCTATGCCAGAGTCTCCGCAGGGCAGGGAAGTCTTGTGAGTTCTGTCCTGATGTCTCCCAGGCAAACTTAGTGTCTCCATCTGGGTCTCACCCCCAGAATTCTATTTGTCATGGACCAGTTTATATCATTTCCCTTCTACAACAAGGCTAGGCTATATAATATTGGGGAAAAGTGAAAACAAACAAACAAAAAAATCAACAAAACAGTTAAATCAATTATGACATATACCTCTAATAAAAGATTATCGTTTCAGTCTTTTGTATTACAGAGAGAATTGCAATAATTACTATTTATGTCACGTTGCATGCATATGTGTAAATTGGAAAAATAAATTCTCAGAAGTAGAGACCAATGAATTAAAAGCGAATCAGTTTTCATTTTAATAATTATTGTCAAGTTACCTCCCCAGGGTCTCACCATCTTACTCCCACTAGCAATATTTCTTTGTAAACTTACTAACAGAGTTTGTTATAAATTTTAGATTTTTTGCCACATTTATAATGAGTTAAAATTGGCATGCTGTAATTTGTAGTGTGCTGTGGTTTCTTATTCTGAGAGGGATTAACTATGCTTTCATCATTTTAGAGTTATTTGCTTTTTTCTTTTAACCTGTAAACATCATGTTAATATTTGTTTATTTTTTATTGTTTTTTACATCTTAATTTCAAGTAGCTTCTCATACATTCTTTATGTAATGCGTATAACTGAAAAGGGGTTTTGTAATTTGGTTTCGATTATGGTTTTTAATCATATAAAAGTTTTGTGTCTCTGTATCTATATTTTTTTCTTTATGTATAAAATTTATAAAACTTTTAATGACATCAGACTTTGAAATCACAATCGAAAGGCCTTCTGCCTTTCCACAGTATAATATGTGCCTATGTTGTAATTTGGTTTCGATTTGGTTTTTAATCATATAAAAGTTTTGTATCTCTGTATCTATATTTTTTTCTTTATGTATAAAATTTATAAAACTTTTAATGACATCAGACTTTGAAATCACAATCGGAAGGCCTTCTGCCTTTCCACAGTATAATATGTGCCTATGTTTTCTTCTATTATTCCTATGGCCTTTTGTCTTTTAAACCTAGTTACTACCTGTTCTGTTGTTCTCTAACAAATTTTTATGTCCCTCAATTTGGGATCTCAGTAGGAGAGTAGACACATAGTATAGAATAAAAAAGTAATAAGATGCATTTGAGTTCATTAATTTTTGATTTTAAATTTTTTGATAATGGAAAAAATCAGAAAATACTCTAACCTATTCCAAAAAACAAAAAAAGATTTATTATTGATTATTTCTGTATCATTTGTGAAAAAAATATATTTGCAGTAGATTCTATGGGAAAAGAAGAATATATTTGGAATAGATTCTAAGACTAGCTTTCCTGATTTATTCAAAGTAGCTACTCTACTGTGTGAGTCAGGGGAGTCTACTTATAGACGAGGAAGGACTAGAAAAATTTTAACCTTATGCAAGTATATTCCTACCTTGTCATAGGGGGGGAAATTGAGAACATGAGACATTTGTCCCTACTAGTTATGTTACTTTTGGGAAGTCATTTATCTCTCATTCTCAGTTTCCTTATAAGAAAATTATGAGAAATAATATCTTTTCAAAGTAGAAAGAATGAAATGATATAAAATGCTAGCCCAGTGTCTAGCACATGGGGAAATTCAACTGATAACTATTTTTAGTTATTGAAGTTGGACACTTTAGTCTATATACCATGAGGCCTTGGAGATATTCTTCTCAAAAGTATTTGGAAAATAACCTTGCAAGAACTCCCAGGTTGATGACAGTAATTTGAAGTAGATACCTTTCTAGCAATAGAAGAATCTAGTGTAAAACCTGGAATCAGCTGATACATTTCAAAAACCTCCCGGTATGGCAGTGTCATACATTTTAAGTCTATATCAGCATTTTTGTAGACAGCTTGAGATGGATGTTCAGTGTGCAGCGTCCCCTTTTTAGACATGTTCCCAAGGTTTCATTATTTTGTCTCTTTATTCTTACACTTCAGCAGCTAGAAATGGCTTTGCTTGCTTCAAAATCCTGTACTATCTTTTTACTGTAAATTTAGATTTTTTAAAATGCCATTGTCATTTGGCAGCTGCATTTGCAAGAAATGTGCAAATCAGCAAGTTCTTTTTGAAGTGTATTTTCAAATTATCTTAGCTTAATAAATAGTTCTAAAACAAAAGGCATGGCTGATAAGCATTATTCTTCTGTTCTAGCTACCTTGGCAAAGCTACAGGAGACAATGAAAAGCAATCAATTGTTCTGATCTCTTCACAGTAATATTTTTTTTTGTTACTGTGGCTTCCAGAATTTAGCTTTGTTCAAGCTATTGTTGGAAAGCTTGAGTAGTAGAAATATAAATAGCATTAATGAAGTAACATGCATTCATAAGAATACAAATAGGTGATACCGTGTTCAGAACGTGACCAATTGTTTTCATTTGATAGAGCATTTACTTAAATAGTCATATTGAAATGTTGAATAGCAATAGAAACACCATTCCTAAATATTCCTACATAATTATAAGGAGATGAGTCTATTAATACTTTAATAAAGACAGAATGAGGCATTTAGGATTCAATGTTCATAAATTGGGTGAACTGGAGAAAATTCATGGCATTGCCATGTCATGGAAGCAGCTCAAGTGCCCAGTGACTCATGAATGGATTAACAAATTGTGAGATATGTACACCATGAAATACTATGCAGCCATAAAAATGACGGAGATGTCACATCTTTTATGATTACCTGGATGGAGCTGGAACATATTCTTCTTGGTAAGGTATCTCAAGAATGGGGGGGGAAGTATCCAATGTCCTCTATACTATTATGAAATCAGTACAGAATCACCTACACATCCATTTGAATGGTAAAACATAACTATAGTCCAGAAAGGAGGAGAGAAAGGGGGTGGGTAGGAGGAGGGAGGGTATTTGGTGGAACCTCACCTAATGTGCATAATGCATTGGTACATTTCAAAACTATTAAGAGTAGAGTATAAATGTCTTATCACAACAAATAAGTAAGTGAGGTGATGGCTATGTTTATCAGTTCAATGTAAGCATTCCACATTGTATATCAAATCAGTTCATTTTACCCCATAAATGCATCAGTGTACACAGTTGTGACTTAATAAAGGAAAAAAAAAACTTAACCAGTTATGGCTGGGCACAGTGGCTCATCCTTGTAATCCTAGTACACTAGGAGGCCAAGGCAGGTGGATCACAGAGCTCAGGAATTTGAGACCAGCCTGAGTAAGAGCAAGATCCCTTTTTTAAAAATAACCAAGCATTGTGGTAGACACCTGTAGTCCCAGCTACTTGGGAGGCTAAGGCAAGAGGATCACTTGAGCCCAAGAGTTTGAGGTTGCTGTGAGCTATGACTCCACAGCTATGACAAAGTGAGACTCTGTCTAAAAAATAAAAATTAAAATTAAGTGATTAATCAAAATAATCAAAACGAAAGCCATAATAAACTCATGTTTACAACTGTAATTTTGTTTTAAAAATTCAGAGTTTGAAGATTTACATAGGGTGACTTAAGGTTAATATTTAGTTCTGTCTGCAAGTATAATAATATGAATTTATCCTTCGGAGCTTTAAAAAATTCACATTTTTTTCTTTGCAAATCTATGTAATATCTGGCATCTTCCCCTAAAATAGGCCACCCACTTTCAACACTGATAACCTGGGGAGTCAGGTCATGCTCCAACTTGATGTTTCCTATGAATAATTTGGGGTTATGCTATCCAATGAAATAGTCCCTTATTAATTATGGCTATTTAAATGTAAATAAAAATGAATTAAAAATTAATTGTAGTATTAATTTAAAATACTGTGGTTCATTTATTAGATAATATTGATAATGTAGTACCTCCTTTATGCCAGCTACATTTCAAATCCTCAGTAGAGTATGTGACAGGTGGTTGTTATTCTGGGCAACAAACACAAAACATTGCCTTCATGGCACAGAGTTGGCGTACAGAATCCAGTAAGTGTTATCTTACAGAATCTTGGAATCTACTCTTTTACTAATGCGGTGATAGTTTCTGACTTTGTTGTGACTTGAGATATTTTTATGATCAGACTCTTCTCAAATCTTAAATTTAAGATTTTGAATGAATTCTCCACCTTCTGCATTAATGTTAAGCTAATTGGCCTCTGGCATTGATGCTATTTCCTTAGACCTGTGATTCTCAGTCTTGACTGCACAAGGGAATCAGCAGAGGGATTTAAAAAAATCAAGACATCCAGGTTACATGCAGTATCACAGACCAATTAAAATAGAATCAAGAAATACAATCTAAGAAATTAGAATCAGTCATTAGTACGTTTAACGTCCTGGCAGAAATTAGAACATTTGGCAAAGGTGCTGAATTCTGGATCCAGCCACCCAGACCTAATTTTCCCATTCATCACTCAATTTTCTCATTACCTGCTCATTTTCTATTGCAAAAGCCCACAGGTCTTTCCAAACTTTGCATTATTTGTTTTTTTCTTTAAGACAATACTTCCTACTGTTATTTCTTCATGCCTGTATAACATTATTTCCTCACAAATTCCTTCATTATATTATCACTTCCATTCCAGATCAGAAGTCTTCTTTTCCAGATACTTTTCTCATCCTCAGTGCTTTTGCATTTTTCAGGTGATGGCGAACATACCTTCATAGAACATATCAAAACCCCCACCAAGTATGAAAAAAGTCAAGAGGAAAAATGAGTTAGATGAAAATAAAATGACCTTACACTACTCTTCATTCCAAGGCTTGTAAAGGCGAGGGTTAAAGAGCTTTGCCCTAGAGTGTAGCTTTGTTCTGTGCACAGGATTCTTAATTTTAAAGTTCTTAAATGTTAGAGTTTTTTTTAACTGACATGCATCCAACAAAAAATTATTTTCCAGGAACAAGTTTAAACCTACCTAATTATTTTGGGAAAGCTCACGGTGCAAAAAAACCAGAGTTTATTTTAAGAACTTTAAGCAAATGCTAACATTTTCTTAAAATAATCGGTGAGGAAAATCTGTAGATGGTGATAACTGAGAAATACAATTTGCTACATAACATTTTAAGTTCATGTGTCTACTGAAATTGTAGTTTTGTTCATTTACCAAAATAATCCAAGAGGACAGAAACTTCTAGATGTTCCCTAATATCTCCTCTTCCTGTTTTTCATAGTAATAACAGTTTTCGTTGAGTCTGTCCAGATTTTAAAAGAGGGAATGCAAAGAAAATAAATGCAATCTATTTAAAGGACGAAATATAACAAATATAGAGTGGGTGTGTACCAAATTGTCATGGAGGATGAATGTATTAGTTTGAATACTGGTTTGGGTATGAAAGCAAAGAGAACAGTGGCTGATTAAAGAGCTTTTTTCTCTTTCATGTGACAGCCTAGCAATTTGATCCAAGCCAGCATGGTAATTCTGTAATTATCAAATAGCCAGGCTCCTTCTGTTACCTTTTCATCTTTAACAACAATGTCCCTTGTATGGTACAATCTTTTTTTTACCAGTCAAAGGAAAGAAGAATAAAAACAAAAAAACAGAAGGCACACTTTTTTCCACTATGACCATGGTTTGGAAATTGCCCCCAGATAGACCCATTCTCATTGTTTGGCTGGAACTTAGTCACAATGTCACACCTGGTTTAAAGAGAAGTTGGGAAATGTTGCCTTCGTTTGGGCAGCTCTGTGTTCGGGCTGGGCCAGCCTCAGAGTCTGGCTTCTTGTTAGGAAAAGCCCGTCAAGAGTTAATTAGAAACACGAAGACATTGAGTATTACCCTCAGGCATCTCCTGAAAATACTGTCCTACTTGAATTGTCATTTTGTATTTCTCATTAGATAATGAAATTTATAAGGAGTGGCAGTAAGATATCGTTAAGGGCAGAATTATTGAATCACATTCACAAACTCCAGAGAACTAATCCAATATTACGCATTACTAAGAATTCAAAGGAAACAGAGGTGAAATATGGTAAAATCCTGGACTAATAACGCAGTTGTCCGAGCAATGTCAGCATCCGGCCTGACCCAGACTTAATATGTAAAGTCTCTGAGTATCAGCTATAGGGCATTGCTGACACAGAGCGCTGTGATGGTTCATTTTACACTCTTTTAATTAGGTAACTGACATGGCATTTTGTAGCAGGCCATGCTTCATAAATTCACAAATTCTGGATTTATTTACCATTAACAATCTCAATGATCAAGGTAATTTTTAAAAAATCATCCAGAGATAAGAACTCATTACCTTTCCACTTGTAAGTACTAAAGATGTTATGTTAGCAGGTTTATTTAGAGACTTAATCGGGTCATTTTTCCCTAATAAAGATGCCTGATATGAGGAGAAAATGTGATAGACCATATGAGGTAGTCTAAACCTTGGAGAATAGTTCAAATGTTGGTTCAGAATCTTTACTATAACATTATAGACCCAAGCTCTTTCCCTCTTTCTGCTGTATAATTTCACCATGCTGGCTCTAATCCTCATGTTTGTCTTTTTACAGTCAATACAAGGCTGACACAGCTCCAGGCATCACACCCTTTTTGTCAAAGCCTATCAGAAAACTTAACCACTTAACTGATGAAGATTGGGTCACAAGCCCATTATTCCTTTGAAAAATGGCTTATCTGGCATTTTTTGCCTCTATCAGCAGAGAACAATAAGGCAGAGGAGAGAATGGCTACTGGTAAGGCAACTGAAAGTGTCCTCCACACCTTAGAAGTTTTACTTCTAATGCAAATATAAAGCGAAGACCATTGTATTTCCTACCACTCTGCACAAGTTCTTCCCAGCCCAGAGTTAATCTCCTATGAGTTTTGATGAAATTTCATTGTTAAAATGCCATTGTCCGGAAAATACACATATTGAAGGTTACACATGAGAAATTATTCATTGAACTAACTCAGGGGATCCTTAAACCAAATTAATTTCTAGGCTGAGCTGAAAAGCAAGTCCCAAAGATGACTGAGAGAAGTTTTTGGCATAGCGCTATTCTATTGTCCGTAGTGGTATTCGTCATGACTATGGGAAGGTCTAGAATTTAAAAATCATGATGATACAATGTATGTGACTCTATGTGCACTATGTGAAAAGTAAACACAACCTAAGTGGTATGATTTTCTTTATTGAAGAACTTAAATAGAAAATTCTTTAAAACTCAGATTGTTATGCTTTAACATATACAAGCGTAATATAATACATATATTTAGAACATTTAGAAAACATGCAGAAAAGAACAACATTTAGAAAAATTTATTCAGATAAATTCATTTTAGGAAGGTTTTAATTCTTTCCTTTTCATTAGTATTTTTAGCACTCCCTAACAACTAGATTAAAGCTTATTAGTGATTTTCACTGATGTTAAATAAAAACTATGTGACTGCTTCCTCTAATGTTGAGATTTTCAACGATACAGGGAATTTTAGTTCAAACTAAATTTTTTCCAGTAAGATATAGCTGAAAACGATTATCTAGTGTAATAGTAATAATTCAGCATGTAGTTATTTTAATAACATTATTATCAAATGATCACCCTCATTAATTCTATCATATATTTCTTTTAAACAAATGATTGCTTGGCCTTAGAGCAACACTTTTGGTTAATCTCTGAATCCTGCCCCAAGTTTGAGAATTTCCTACAAGGACACAGAGGGAGAGAAAACTCTAGTCGATAGGTTGTGCGTGATGATTTCCTAGGGTGAGGAAGCCTGAGTGTCACTACCTTAATGTGGCTACAGTGGCAGAAATGGAGAAGCAAGAAATGGCATCATGGAGGGATGGGCATGATGTGAAAAGCGGCTTTGCATTCTGAGCATGTGGAATCTGTGGGAACCCTGAAGAAAACATAGTGTTTAAGATTCAGTGAGAACGTAGAAAAAGTAAGTGCTGGACTCAGGAGTAAGAGGAGATTCAAGAATGCAAGTTACTAACAAGACTAATATTGAGATACCGTGTCTGGGAAACAGAGAATTGCACCATGGGAGAATTAACTGATGGACTGAATCTACACTGCCTCGCTAGTTCTTTTCATATGTTCCCCCTTTTGTCTTTAAGTTTCTACGGCACTTACCCACGCGTGTCTGATTCTGTGTTTCCTTAAACCACTAGACTAGACGTGTCTTCCTCTTCATGTGGTCAGCTTCACGGTGAGAGCATGTGACTGTCTTGGTTGTGAACTGCTTTGCATTGCACATCTGATCATATAGTTTGCTTAAATGACTTCTGTGGCTTTCCTCTGGTCTTAGGAAAAGACCGAAATTCAGCAAATGACCTACAGGGCTCTTCATTCCCTAGCTCTGTCCTTCTCTCCAACCTCGTCAGTCCCGTCTCGATCACTCTTTTCTGCTCCACTCTCTGTGTTCCTTCTCCACTGGCTTCTTTTCCTTTTCTTCAATACTCTTGCAAGGTCTTTGGGCTTTGCTTTTCTTCTCTTCATTTGAGCCTGTCTCACGTGTCCTTCAGATCTCTGCTCACATTTCACCTCTTCCTTCACAGCACTTATCAGAAGTGGTATTTGTTTTCTGTTTTACTTGGAGCCAGACCTGAATCTATTTCTAAAAATCATAAAAACCTAGACATGTCTAGTAAACATATAAGCAATCCAGTAAAAGCGTATGTGCAAGTGCCGGAGAATATCCTTAGAGAAAACTCACTGTGGATAACAGACTTCCAGTGAAGCTGAGATGGACAACTGATGTCAAAGAGGCACACCTGAAGTGCATGGTATGGGGCTACCATTGGCTATGGCATGTTCTAATACACATTCCTCCAGATAATGTGGCCCTGTGGGTGGAAACACTACTTTAAGTGAGTTACTGTCTGCTAATAATGGTCCAGTATGTGTCTCAGATGTGTGAAGTGGGATATAGTCAATAACGCCTCATCCCTCCAATCTCAGCTTCCTATTGTGCTACAGAAAACATAAGGCAGCCATGAAATACTTCTCCTACCTCCATCATTATATATTTGGACCTGTATTCCTATACCCTGCAGTCCTTGCTATTACTATGGATAAAATTCTCCTGCCCCTATCTAAAACCAGTGGCTCAT
>NW_003852402.1:39424984-39426474 GCF_000181295.1 Otolemur garnettii | reverse complement strand
GTCTCTCCTGCAATCCTGCCTTCACAGTGTGTGAAAATCATCCTACCAACCCTCAATCAACCCTGCAAGTCTTCCCCACCACCCCCTCGTCCAACTCACATATCAAGCCAATATTTCTTCTGCACTAAACCAGCCAAGGCCAGGCACCAAGAAGCTCAGGATAGCTCTGTGTATGCCCCAAAGCCTGTCAGAATTATTCACACTAGCCCAGCATAACGCGTTGCCGTGCCGGGCCTTGCCTTTACCACGGAAACTCCAATAACATCCCTGGACAATGCTTTGCTCTCATTCCTGCTCTGCCTGCGGGCCAAACCTGGGGATTGATCATGTGTCTCTGTGTGGTGCAGGGACCTGTAAGTAATAAATTCTTCTTTTGTTAATCCTGGCCTTTCTCTTTTGTCGCTGGTAACCTGTGTACTTTACGTTCCCAGCACAAATCACACCATTCCCCTCGTTTACTCCCCTCCAGCCTCACTGGTTCATCTCCACACTGCTCCTCAAACGATCCCAGCATGTTCTCTTCTCAGAGCCTGTGCTTTGCTCTTTGCTTCCTTTGCCTGGAATTCTCTTTCTGCAGTCATTCAATTCAGCTCACTTTTTCCTTTCCTTCAGGACTTGCTCAAAGGTCATCTTACCATCAAGGCCTTCACGGCTGGCTTTTTAATAATAGCGCTTCCTCTTACTGCCTCCTACCCTATGTTGACACTCTCTAGACTCCTTAATCTGCTTTATTTCATTTTCTCATAGAGTTTACCACCACTTAATATATTATATATTTGCTTTTCTAGACATATAACTACAACATAAGCTGGATGAGGAAAAATGAATCACTCAGAATGTATCTCCAGAGCCTAGAATAGCATTTGAAATAAAAATGAGCCTTTATGAAGTATTTACTGATTGAATAAATGAATGAATAAATGTGACCACTCCAAGGCTGGTCCGGGGGAGTGCACACGCTGACCGGAAACCAGAGGTTGACACCTGCCCCTTTGTATTCAGTTGTAACACTTTTCTCCTGAGCACCTCACTGATAGACAGACATGTTTCAGCCTGATTTTTTTTTTTTTTTTGCAGAGGTGTGTTGAATCCATGTAAATGAGAAAGAGAAAATCTAATTTACATATAAAATATATGATTCTTGATGCAACATAATAACTAAAAGCAAGAAGGAATAACTCAAAAGAGAGATGAAGAGTCCCTCCGGGGCGACCCTGGGCAGTCTGATGGAGGGGCAACAGCATCTTAGGGACCCAGGGGACCCAGATGACACGGAAGTAATGCGAGTCAACCAGAGATCTATTTGTTCTACTTTCCTGCCACAGGGTATTGAATTAAACTGTGTTCACAAATATTGTGTACGGTGAAAACAGATGTCCAACCAAAGTCCTGACACAACATCATTTGTTGAGGACTTTACTTTTTCCTCTTCAAAAATACCTGCCACACTGTCATATAGAGAAACACAAACTACTCTGATTTTTTCTTTC
>NW_003852402.1:39419283-39424251 GCF_000181295.1 Otolemur garnettii | reverse complement strand
GTTTGGCACCACTTTATGGTAGAAAGAACAAAGCAGTGTACATATATGCTCTTATCCAGTTGATAAAATCTTAGGGCATTTTAAAATCGTGTTATTTATAAATTCAAATAGAGACCTAAACAACCTAAAGAACTGAGAAGAGGAGGTAACAGAAGGCCGTGAGAGGTGGGATCAGCTTGATGGACTTGTGCACGGCCCGGGGAACGCTGGCTTCTTCAGCTCTCCTGTCTTTCTCTCCCTGCTGTCATTTGCTGATTTAGAGATTGGCGGGTTCTTCTGGGACCATGTCCGTGTTCTTTCCCTTCTAATATATAATATCTTTAAAACAGCTGCTAGAAAACTCTTTCTAGGTTCGGCGTCTGTGGCTCAAGCAGCTAAGGCGCCAGCTGTATACACCTAAGGTGGCGAGTTCAAATCCAGCCTGGGTCAGCCAAACAACAATGACAGCTGCAACCAAAAAATAGCCGGGGCATTGGGCGGGCGCCTGTGGTCCCAGCTACTTGGGAGGCCGAGGCAGGAGACTTGCTTGAGCCCAGGAGTTGGAGGTTGCTCTGAGCTGTGATGCCATGACACTCTACCCAGGGGGACAGCTTGAGGCTCTGTCTCAAAAAAAAAAGTAAACTCTTTCTATATCACTGAAGTAAACATGCATGTCTCGAGTGAAAGTCCTATGATGGTGTCTCCTTGTCAGTAAAATAAAGCCTCATTTCCTAGCCTGCAACCAAAGCCCTCTGACTGCACCCCACTGAGCCTGCCCCCCTAGCAGCTAGGTTACTCTTCCCTCAAAACACAAAATTCATTGTTCTGTCTCGATGATCTAAACATTTTTTCTAAGTCTCTCTTTGATCATGCTTTTTTTTTTTTCATCTAGATGACCTGAATCCTGCTGTTCCTTTAAAACTGCTACCTCCTTCTAATTACCTGTGGTTGGAATTAATTTTCTACAGGTGTTTTTGCTATGACATTTTAATGGCACTTACAACCTTTATCATTTTATTCCAATTGTTCACTTCAGTTGTGTTGAAAGATAAACCTAAGTACCTTTAACATTTTGAAGGGTTTATTTGAGCAGACAAATTCATGAATTGGGCAGCTCTAGATGGCAGGCAATTTAGGGGTCCAGTGAAGGGGCAGGGTGGCCGTGAGAGGATGGGGAAGGTTTTTATAAGATGAAAACTAAAGCAAGGTAAGGAAAATACTTGATGGGGTGAAGTGAGGAGTAGTAACCCTATTGGGATCATCCTAGTGGAAAGGCCCTGGGTAGAAGTTAGTTGGTGGTTTCTGAATTTTTACTTTTTACCCTGAGGTGGGCTTCTGTTTGCAAACTAGAAGCCCAGGGCACTAGAGCTGCCTCAGCCCAATGGCCTCCCAAGTTATTTCATTATTTTCTTTTAAGACAGAGTCTTACTCTGTGCCCCACACTAGAGTGCCATGGCATCTCCCTAGCACACAGCAACCTGAAATGCAGGATTCAAGTGATTCTTCTGCCTCAGCCCCCTGAGTAGCTGGGACTTACAGGACCTACCATAATGACCTGGCCTATTTTTGTATTTTTAGTAGAGATTCTTGCTCTGGTGTTGAATTCCTGAGCTCAAGGAACCCTCCCTCCCTAGTCTCCCAGAGTGCTAGGATTGTAGGCCTGAGCCACCATACTTGGCCCCAGGTAATTTTTTTAAAAATTGTTTTATCACCTTTCTTGTTAACAAACATGCTTGAGCAAAGACATCTTCTAATGCGTAGTTAGGCCTTCTCCATTGCCAGGTTAGATCCTTGAATGCACAAAACTTTTAAATAGTTATCAAACCATAATTGATATAATTATATTTAATATAATGGAATTAAATAATCTTTCATCTGTTCATAGCATCCATATGTTTGATTTATTTTTTAACTCATTTCCTGTCTTTGAAACAGCCAGGACGGGAATTAATGCCTACATCTTACTAACAGGCCTTTTGTCAACATTTTCTCAGAGAGATCTTATTTTGAATTTTTAATGTCTCAGTTTAGTGTGGTATAGGGGAAAGCTAATTTTTTATGCACAAACAATAAGAATCTTGTTTATAAATTGGAATTACAATAGAATTATCTGAGAAAATTAGAATTTTATTTCTAAATCAATAAAGATAAAGGCGACACACACACATGGTTGCCATGTTTTATGTCTCTGGCTTTTGCTCCTAGTTTCTTCTTCAAAATGTGGTCCTTACAAGCATCTTAACCTGAGCATTCCTTTATATTTTTTGCCTGTTTTAATAGTACCATTCATCAAGACCTCATCTAATTCTGCCACTTTTATTTTCATATTTTAAAGTTAATTATTAAAACTGAGGAAGCAACCTTTGGTAGAAACACTGCATTCATTAAAGAAATAATCACATTATTAACCACAACTCCCTTCTGCTGGAGGACAACAGATGGACTCTCAGGTAGGAGAGCAGCTCCACATCCATCATGGATGTGGAGGCCAGTTTGCTAGCCTTGCTTTCATCTGCTGGAGAACTGAATGAAGTTATGGATGTGGTGGTGGGGGGACTCATGCCTATGCATGAATCCTAGCACTCTGGGAGGCCGAGGCAGGTGGATCGCTTGAGCTCAGGAGTTCCAGACCAGCTTGAGCAAGCATGAGACCCCATCTCTACTAAAAAAAGAAAAGAAAAGAAAAAGTAGCTGGCTGTGGTGGCAAGGCACCTGTAGTCCCTGCTACTGGGGAGGCTGAGGCAGAAGGATCACTTGCACCCAGGAGTTTGAGGTTGCTGTGAGCTATGATGATACCGTGGCACTCTACCAAGGGCGACAGAGTGAAACTCTGTCCAATAAATAAAGAAAGAATGACTGAATGAATAAATAAATAAAAAGCTGCTTAGTAAGGTCTAAAGCACTAGTCACATTGTCATATCCGGGGAATCATTATCATTAGTTTTGTCACACTATAAAGTGTTGTAAAGCCATGACATTTTCTTTTTAAATAAATTTACTAGCAAAGCAATTAAACATCTGAATGTGCTTTTGCCTCTTCAGATAATATTTGGGAAGTTAGACATTTATTCCAATGATGCTGCTATTTCTCCAACAGGATTTTGACAGAGGACTATTGATAATGGACTAAGTCTTGTGTTTTTAAAGAAAACTAGTCATTGATATGGCATGATGTTATAGCTATGTAATGCTAAGGACATAATTTTGGGCAATTAGACATTCAATAAAAACCAAGAAAGCCTGGGAACTTGACTTCATAAAAAAGGACTCTGGACTTCTTTTGCGATGAAAGAAAGGATCTGAGTTTCTGATTTGAATCTGTGTCTTATCAGCATCTTGATCTAAACTCCAAATTAAAAGATACCAAAGTGGAGAGGAACGTCAAATGGCAAGGTGATACGGTCAAATCCATAATTTAGAAAATTAAATAGAACGAATAACCTGCTTCTTGTACAAAGCGAAGAGACTAGAAAAAATGAGGAAGGATTTTTTTTCTTCATAGATCAAAGCAGATTTAAGTGACACAACAAAAACATACTGAGTATTGTACTTGTTTGGACTCCAATTTTATTTATTTATTTATTTTAATTTTTGGGTTTTTGGCCAGGGCTGGGTTTGAACTGGCATATGGGGCCAACATCCTACCCTTTTGAGCCATAGGCGCCGTCCTGGACTCCAATTTTAAACAAATCAACTACAACTCTTCAAAGACATTTATGAGATAGTCAAGGGCCATTGAACACTGATGAGATATTTGGTAATTTTAATAAATTATTCTTATTTTGAATTTTCACGTGACAATGGTTTTATAGTTATGTAAGCATGTTGCTTTTAGCAGTACATATGAAAAATCGTTTGCTATTAAAGTGTTATTATGTCTAGGATTTGCTTTCATTTGCTCCAGTAGCATAAAAGAGAGTGAAACAGAGAAAGAAGTAAGAGGTGAAATGAGAGTGATAGATATTATAATTGATGAAACTAAATTATAGGCGAATTGGTATTAATTATACTAACAGCAGTCCCTGGGTTATGGACAAGATGCTTCTGTAGGTTTGTCTTAACTTGAATTTGTATGTTAGTTGGAACAGGTAAATTTACCTATATTTGTAATAACCTCTGTTCCTAAGTACTGGGTTATATGTATATCACATGTTTATAACTCAGGGACTGCCTGTATTCCTTCTAATTTTGTGTACGGTTAAAATTTTTCATAATAATAAGTTTAAAATGAGAGAAAAAGGGAGGCATATGAGCAGAGATAAGAAGAGCGAGAATATCTGGGGTCCTTTACAATATCCCGGCTTACTGAAGATAGCCAACTGCTATTTTGACCTTGGATTATGTGAGATGTCCTCAAGGTCCACTTTGTTTAAAATGAATTTTCACTGAAATTCCATTTGAAACAAAGATCTCTGGCAGATACAGAGAGCCAGACAAAAGGAATGCTAATGAGCTTCCCTAGTCGTCATATTAGAGAACTAAAAATGTTTTGATCTATGTTAAAAATACCCCTGAGAGGTGCGCTTTGTACAGACGTCACTGTTTCCACTCAGTGCTGATCATTGCCTGGGAGAAAGGTTTCTGGGATATATGTTGAGTACATTTATATTCTAAAATATAATTAAATAAAATTGAGACTACTGAAGAAGTATTTCTAAGAAAAGCCAAAAACAATTAGCCAGAAATACCACAATTAAATCACCGCTTCTCAACCAGGGTGATGTTGCTTCACAGGGGACACAGGGTGGTGTCTGCAGATGGTTTTAATTGTAATATTGTGAGTTGGGGGACTAGGAGGTGCTATTGGCATCTAATGTGTAAGGGCCAGAGGTCCTGCTGAACATCTTACAGTGCACAGGACATTCTAACACAGCCCTTCTCCCCTTGATGCAACCAAGAATTACACAGTTTAAAACCAAAAATTATATGTCCATTGTGGGCCAACGTTGAGAAACTTGGATTAAGTCAAACAATAAGCAAATAAAATGC
>NW_003852402.1:39404623-39418516 GCF_000181295.1 Otolemur garnettii | reverse complement strand
AGTTGCCTGAAAAGTTACCTCTTACTCTACAATAGCATAAATATTCAGATATTCAGTTCTGTTCAGAACATAAACGGGCTATTCAGAAAGTGTTCTGGTTTTTTTGGGTTTTTTTTTGTCTTTATGGGCTCTCAGTGTTTTAATTTAGGAAAATAAATTTCCTACTTAAAATCCATTGTGTTTTTCAGATATTTAATGGACAACTAGGAGATTTTACAACCTTCCACGTCACACATCTTTAAATTCAAATAATTATATAATTCTAATTTTTTAATCTATGTATTTTGTTACTTTAACCAAGTGATTTAAAGAACAGAAATGGATTGTCTCACAGTTTTAGAGGCTGGGTGACTGTAATCAAGGGATCAGCGGCACTCATTTCTTCTCGTAAAAGAATCTGCTCCAATCCTCTCTCCTTGGCTTGGAGATGACCGTCTTTCCCTAAATTCCTCCGTATTCTTTTTATTTTCTTCTCTTTATGCCTATCTCTAGGTTTACATTTCTGCTTTTGATTAGGATTTCAGTCAGATTAGATTAGGGCCCATTCCGATGGCCTCATTTTAAGTTGATCATCTATGGAAAGACCCTGTCTCCAGATATCATAAGTTACCAGGGGTTAGGACTTCAACTAACGAGTGTTGGGGAGACGTAATTCAATTCACAACACTTCCCAAATTAGACGTTACTGTTATGACAATTATGAGTTTTTGCTGCCGATATTTATTTAAACTTACTCATGTTTATCATTTTCTTTGCTATAAAATAAAGTATTGGATTGTAAAATGTTTCTTTCTGGATTTAATTACTTGTCAAAACAAGTCCTTTTAGTGAGGTTCTACTTGTGATCAACTGTCCGCCTTTATCTGGAAATATCACTATTTTGCCCTAGCTCTTGAGTGATAGTTTGATTCTGGAAAGACAGTTATTTTCTTTCAGAAGTATGAAGATGCTACATTCTCCTGTCTTTTGGCTTCTTGTGATGCTGTTTGAAGTCTCTTATCAGTTCTATTTTTATTTCTATGGGCCTGTTACTGCTTTTCTCTGTAATTGCTTTGAAAACCTCCTTCCCTCTTCTTATTTCTGAATTTTTACTGTTAAGAGTTTAAGTGTGATCCATTTCTATTCAGCCAGGCTTGGATTTGTTGAGGCTCTCTAAAGACAAACAATCGTATCCTTAACAGTAATAGTTTTGGAAAGTCTCAGACATTATTTCTTGAAAAATTTTGTTTCTCTTTTTTTTATTCGCACCTTTAATTTGGAAGATATGTTTCATTATATCCTTCCTATCTCTGTCTTTTTATATTTTCCATCTTTGTTTTTCTTACTTTGGAATTATTTCTCACCTTCTTAATAAAGGAATGAGCTCTGCATTTGTAAGTATTTGTTGAATTTTATCTAATATGAATATTTTATTTGGTAAAGGTTTTCAAGAAAATTGTTTTCCATAAAGTTCCATTAATCTTTATAGAACTCAGGACGAGTGCACAAATAGAGGCCTCACTATCCTATATTTACATGTTAAAACATTATAAATTAAATCATTAAATGTATTCTATCTTCTAATCTTGACTCTTAACCATTCATAATGACATGGAATGTGAGGACTGAATTTAGAATTCTTAAAACGTTCATTTATCTGTGCTAGAATATAGTGGTACAATATATTTTAGCACATATACAATATACAACCCCCATCCCCAGGGTTCCTGGTCTGCAGCCTGCAGACCTAGCTGCCCTTCTGTACCCACCGTTGTGCCCATCCCATAGTATTGGGGGTGCCCCCATTTGTAGATACCAAATCCATTCATCCTGGCACCATCCGTAAGCCACCCTTCCAGCCTTGGGATGTGAATAGCAGCAGCTCATTTGGCTGCTGGATGACTGCAACAGCAAGCCGTGGTCCAGGCTAAGGTCAAATGCACAGGGAACTCTGTGCTCCTGTGTAGCAGGAACATGATCTAGAAGAGAAGAGGTAGGAACTCTGACTGGCAGGTCTCCATGGACACATATTCCTAGGTCTCATGCTCAGATCTAAAGCCATTTTTGATGTTATTCTGGGAATAATAGGATCTTCATTCATTCCTTAAACAATCAAGGGCTTTTCCAGAGCTAAGTACTTTACTCAAAGGAATCTGGTTGTTAATAAGAAATACAACAAATATGGTCAAAATATATGTAGTGATTAATATTTATCAGACACCAAGCTAAAACTTATGTATGTTTTCTTATTAACATCTCTTGGTTCTACCACTTTCTATCCATTCTTACTTTCCCCGATTCATTCAGATCTTTATTGTTCTTCTCTTGGACTATTGGAATAGTTCCCTCAACGGTCTTCCAGTCTCCCTGTTAGAAATTTATGTTTAGGACTTTTGATTTCAAGATGATGTTTTCTATGACATCAATATCTTTCCTACCTTAACTTTTCCATTTTCTAGCCATATAAAAATATTTGCAATTTCTCAAACATCCATCTCTTTATTTTCTCTGCCATTTCTACATTTCTCTATGAGTTACCTGTTCTCTAAAGCTTTTCCTTGCTCAGCTGGGAGAATTCTCTAAGTATGCCGAGGCACTGCTATCTGAGCAATTAAAGACTGATTACGTACACAGTCGTTTCTTGGTGTCCATAGGAGACTGGTTCCAGGACCTCCTGGGAACACCCAAATCCACAGGTGCTCAAGTTCCTTATATAAAATGATGTTGTATTTGCAGGTAATATTCCTTTTTATTTTAAATCATCATGGCAAATACAATGTAAATTCTATGTACATAGTATATATAGTGTATTATTTAGGGAATAATGTCAAGGGGGAAAGTCTGTACATATTCATCATATTCAGATGCAACCATTCATTTCTTTTTTTATTTTGAATATTTTTCTAGCCGGCATTTGTTGAATCTATGGATATAGAACCCAAGGATGAGGAGGAGCTACCGTGCTCTCTGCTTTGCATGTTTGTCTCCCCCTGCTGGACGATCAGCAACTTGTCGTGACTGATTGAGGCCCAGGAGCTACTGTACTGGGAGCTACACACCAACAGCTCACCAAGTTCAGCTTCTGAACAAATGAAAAATGAAGCAATTAAATTATATTTTGCTTTTGTTTCATGTGTTTTTGAGGTGATATACGAAAACACATAGCCTACACTGATATCCTGGAGTTTTTCTCCTATGCTGTCTTGTGGTAGTTTCATAGCTTCAGATCTTATATTTAAGTGTTTAATACATTTTGAGTTGATTTTTTTCATATGGTTAAAGGGCCTAACTTCATCTTTCCACATCTGAATATTTAGCTTTCCCAGCAGCATTTATTGAAGACATTTTTCTTTCCCAATCGTGTGTTCTTGGCACCTTTGTCAAAAATCAGTCAGCTGTAACATGTGGATCTATTTCTGGGGCTCTTTTCTGTTCAACTGGCCTGTGTGTCTGTTTTTATGCTAGTCCCGTGCTGGTGGGGTCACTCTAGCTATGCGATGAAAGCGAACTACCCTCCGATCCAGCAGTCCCACTACAGGGTGTGTCTGTGTGTGTTTGACATATTGTCTGTCGAAGAGGTATGTGCACCCCCCTGTTTATTGCAACACTACTCACAGCAGCCAAGACAGAATTAATCTCAGTCTTTATCAGTGGATGAATTGATAAAGAAAATGTGGTGTATATACACAATGGAATCCTTTTCACTCGTAAGAACAAGAAAATTCTGTTATTTGCCATGATGTGGATGAATCTAGAGGATGTTATTTCAAATGAAATGAGGCAGACACAGAAAAACAAATACCGTATGATCTCATCATATGTGGAATCCAAAAAGTTCAGTCTCATAGAAGCAATGTATGGAATGGTAGTTACTATAGGGTGGGGTGATAAGGAAGGAAGGACAGGGAGATCTTGGTCCTTGATTTTGGCACAGTTGGTAATTGGCACAATTACCGTTAGAGAGGAAGAATGAATTCAAGAGACCTGTCACGTAGCAAGGTGACTGTGGTTAATGATGATACATTGTGTCCCTGAACAATAAAGAGAGAGTGGATATTAAATTCTCTCCCCACCGAAATAACTTCTGAGGAGGTCTGAATTCTTTAGAACTTCTTATACCGTCTAGAATTGGCAGTGGCTTTAGAGCTGTGCCAATTTCTGCAGGCACAGTTCGAGATCCATGCTCTTTATCCAGTGATTTTGGATTGTTTTCACCAAATTATCCTTCTCTGATATTAAGAAACAAAACTCAGACACAATAAAAAGAGCCCAAGAGGAGAATGATGTCTCTTCCTTGTCTGGCTCCAAGAATACCTTGGGAGAAGCTTCCTGGGAAGAAAACAGTTTTTCTTGCCTTCAGCCCTTCTCCAGAGACAGTGAGATGAAACTGTAGCATTTTCCTTGCAGTTTGTTTCTTCTTTCTTTTTTTCTGTGAATAACGTATAACCATGCGAGTACTTTTTGCTATGGCCTGTGTTATTTCATTGAAAATGTACTGGTTCATGTGAAGTAAAGCTTATCAATGAAAAAATAGTGTATAAATAATAGCTGTAACTGAAGAAGCTGTGGGAAGAATTTGAGTTACAAAAAAAATTCATTCATTTATCTGTTGCTTTCCACCATTATGTTATATTTCATGGTAAATTCAATACTCAACCAACTGTCGTATTGTTACATTTTTGTGAGAACACAAAGGACAATTCTAATGATTTCTATACTGCAGAAGGAACAATTCTAGGCTGCTTGAGAAGGCTTTCTGATGGCTTGGAAGATAGACACCAGTCCCCAGAAAGTTCCATATGAACTGTCACAGACGCATTAGCTGCCAGATAATAGAAGTTAGGTTATAAAACTTGGTTTAGGATCAGAATCTGATGCTTACGGATGCCTATTACTTGACTTGGGCAGAATCTCAGTCTGCTATTTGAGAGCATAAAGTTGTTTACCCAATTCATTAACATCTATATTTTATAAATATGATTGTAATTGAATCCAAATCAACTGAAAGTTTGGAAAATGTCCATGAGTGAGAATGAACAAGATGTGAATGTTTAATGGTGACTTCCCTGCAATGCAGTGTGTTAAGATTCTCTCCCTCCACATGCGCAAACCCTCCCCATCCCTTCCCTCGCACTCTGCAGAACTGCTTATTCTGGCTGTCAGGAGTACTTTCACATTCCTGTCGTTGTGAATTCATTTAAGAAGGCTTTCTTAAGGAGTTGTTATGCACGGCACTGTTACTGATGCTGGAGCACCCAAGATGAGCTAGGGACAGGTGGATTCTTTTAAGGTGTCTGTGGTTCTAAAGAAAAGGTCAGGCACAAAACCAAGAAAGTATACTGCCTATGGAAAATACAGTCTTTAGGGGAATGTGAAATTCTTAAGGGATCACACAGGAGAAAGGTGCAAGCAAGGCTACTACAAGGAGAAACCTTATTCCACATGAAGCAGATGCCATGAGCACAAGGTTGAGCTGCAGCCACATAGCATTTAGGTTGACTGAGCACCTCAGGCTTCCAGGACAAGAGAAGAGGGATGGGATCTGCAGCTAACATTTGCATGCGTAAGTGGGGCTAATGTGGGTCACTATGCAGATTGTGTGAGCCAAACAACACAGCCACTTCAGCTTGATTCCTCTCTGTGGTGGCCACAGTGAAGCATGAAGGGGTCAAGGAAGGCGTGAACAGGACAGGGAGACATAATTCTACAACACATTCATGGCCATCCATCTGTTTGGACTTGCCCTTTGTCTGTTGATGTATGTGAGCAAAAAATCTATGCTTTATGAAACAGTGTCTTCTAATCATCAGTGACAAATTTGCTTCTGGATATCATACTATTTTATGAAAATACCATCATTTACAGAGTGGGGTTGAATGGAAGAGGAGTGGAAAGGGATAAATACATCAGATTCCTCATTAGAGAAGAGGCTGCTGCAGATGAATCAGATTGTTTGTAGGCTTGTTGCAGCAGACGAAATAACACCATCTTACTTTAAAATGGATTTGCTATTTTATGTCTGCTGTGGAAACACTTATCAGATGTTGCATTTGAACGCTTCTACAACTAAAAGTGTTAATGACATACAAGCAATTTAATTTTAAAAATATATATATTTCAAAACTTAAAAGCATCAAAGTTTAGCACCATCACATTCTCTGAAAATTCAGTATGTTGCCTCAGCCATATTTTTAGCCAGAAGCTTTGTCTAAGATTCATTTGAGTTTGAACACTTGCAAAATCTTATTCATTATTGAAATTTTTATTTGCTGAGAATTAGCGTTTATTTTCCTCAGATTCCACAAAGTTCCAAACCAGATATTTTTAAAAAGAGAGAGAAAACAATCAGTTCTTTAAAGGTGCACATTTGTGTTTTTCTATTGTGAAGCCATACGGAGTACACCCGCCCCTCACACCTGTGCGAAGGAAAGACAGGAGATTTTCTAAGTCCTAGTCCTGGGCTGGGATGAACCGCAGTCTGAAAAGGATGTGACTGGGAGCACAGAGGGAGGCTAAGAATTTGGGGTACGATAATGGAGGTATTGTTTTTTCTTTTGAATAGCAAAAGTAGTAAACTGTTGTGACCCTGTGGGGTGTCACACCCACTACAACTCATTTGCACTCCTGCGTTCCCACCTCTGGGCTCTTGCATCTTTAAGCTTTTTATCTCTAATTGTGAAGAATTTAGTCTCTAGTTCAAGGCTAATAGGAAAGATTTATTTCCCCTTTCTTCTGTTTTTGCTGTTATGCCTTGTATCTAAGAGTAGGGTGTTTCTTTGTTTGTTCCTGAGATTTTGTCCAAATCTAAGAGTCCTTTAGTAATTAAGGATCCATGGCCCTCAAATTGGCCTGCTAGGCCCACATATTGAAAACTGATCATTTTGATGCACCAGATGGAGAAATTAATTTTATGAGTTTGGCCAGGGTTTTTGCTGGAATAGGTGAGCAGAAAATATCAAAGGGTATTATTATGCAAGTAGTTAGGTCAGATTTTGTGCTGTTAAATATTTGTTTCAGCTACATACACAATTAAATGAATAGAAAAGACAGATTTCCCTCAGTGCCTGTTCTCTTCTTAAATAATCAACAACTACATTTCACTACATCCCAGCCACATTCAGGCTGTGTGGCCACATGACTTCCAGCTAAAGGAGGATGAACAGAAGGGAATTATGCTACTCTGAGGTTGTGCCTTTGTGAAAGGGTAATGTAACCCCCTTGTTCACCTGACTTCTTTCTGTAGCTGGCACGAAGACATATTGGTGAGAGTTAGAGTAGCAGCTTGTACCACTGAAGAGAAACTACAGAACAATTGGCGGATCTCAGCTAATGTGCACACTGTGAGGGTGTTCAGCACACCCCCTGGGTGCAGGGCTCAGCTGCAACTTGAACTTTACCTTAGAATTAAAAACAATGGCTCGGCGCCTATAGCTCAACTGGCTAAGGCGCCAGCCATGTACACCTAAGGTGGCGGGTTCGAATCCCCAGCCCGGACCCGCCAAACAACAATGACGGCTGCAACCAAAAAATAGCCGGGCATTGTGGCAGGCGCCTGTGGTCCCAGCTACTTGGGAGGCGGAGGCAGGAGACTCGCTTGAGCCCAGGAGTTGGAGGTTGCTGTGAGCTGTAATGCCACGGCACTCTACCCAGGGGGACAGCTTGAGGGTCTGTCTCAAAAAAAAAAAAAAAAAAGAATTAAAAACGATGTAATATAAAAAATTGTACCCTCATCTTAATTTGAAAAGAGAACCATCCTAAATAAATCAATAACAAGGAAATGGCCCGACAAGGAGATCAAATGACCCTGGAACCCTGATGATTATGGAGCCCTGTATCATCCGTGGGCATCTTGGCTGACTTATAATTAAGAGATAAACAAACGTCTCTCATTTGAGCTTTTATTATTGTGAATTCTCTCTGATCATGGTTGAATTGTGTGGGGCTACAGAAACTACACTTACAAATATTCTATTGGCTTAGTGATTACACGTGAGGGAGTGAGGACACAGTACTTGGACTGAATAGGTAATGATAATAAGTCTACTGTGACAAGAAGTTTCTTGAACTTTACTTGGCAAGGCCTTGACTATTTGCCAACCAAGGCTTATCTTATATTCTTGTTGCCTATTGTCTGGGATTAAAAAAAAAAAAATGGTTTGAATTTTGCCACACATCAAAGTCTTACCAGTGATAACTTTAGTTACCACTAGCCCCTTGCAAGGACAAAAATAAGAGAAAGTACAGTTCTTATAAGCTAAGTTTCTTGGTTTCTACTAAGAGTCTTATAATTCAGAGCTTTATAAATCAGTCCTGACAGAAAACAAAGGCTTCTGTGCCCAAACTGAGGCAGTGATAAAAGCACTCTCTAAATCAAGCAGCAGTCTGAACAGAAGATAAGAGTGGACAAAACCATTAAGACTACCAGACAGAGGAAGCCAGCCCAGTGGGAAACATTAGATTAAAAATGCTGCCTTCCTACTGGAGTCGGTTGTTTTATTTCTCCTTAACGTGGTCACTATTAACTTGAGCAAGAGGGAGACTGACAGGTCACAGAAGCAAGTAAACAAAGACCAGATTTTTCAGGCTAAAAAGTAACCCACAGATGAGAACATTGCCTTTATTTACTTGCAACCAGAAGGGATGGAAATGGAGTCCACAGACCTACTAAAGTTTTTTTGCTGCTTTGTGTTGGCAAAGAAGCCACGCTCCAAGATTATAAAAGTCTTTAATTGTGTCCCTTTAAACCCGTGCCGACCACCAGGAAGCAGGGGACCACCATTGTGAAGCTCCCGAGTTGGTGATACTCTCCAATATCTATGTGACCCATGGCCGTGGCGATGATGGATATGCAGGAATCTCCCTGCAGGCAAAATCACATATTCTGAGGATAATGACCAAGGAGGTCTGCTCTGCCTCAGGGCATGGAATCAAGAGCTGCCGGACAGCTCAACACGGGAATGAGTCCACTTCCATGACAGCAAACCCAGCTCTGCTCCGCTGTGCTAACTGTTGTCTTCCTTTTTAAAAACTGAAGTTTTCTTTTGTAATGTCTATCCTGTTTCTATTCACCACTGTATATTAGGTTGGGGAGGATGAGACCAATGGACTTAATTTTGATTTATAGATTGCCAATTCATGAGACTCCACTTTCAGTCTTGATAGAAATGCATGTCACCCAGATATGCAAGACTTGGATCAGGATGCAGGGACTGGACAGAACTTTTTTTTTTTTTTTTTTGAGACAACATCTCACTACGTTGCCCTTGGTACAGTGTCGTGGCATCACAGCTTACAGCAACCTCAAAGTCTTGGGCTTAAACAATTCTCTTGCCTCAGCCTCCCAAGTAGCTGGTACTACAGGAGCCCAACACAACGCCCAGTTATTTTTTAGAGATGAGGTCTCACTCTTGCTCAGGCTGTTCTCAAACTCCTGAGCTCAGGCAATCTGCCCACCTTGTCCTCCCAAGGGCTGGGATTACAGGCGTGAGCCACTGTGCCCAGCTGGACAGGACTGTTCAATTGTCTTTCTTGGAGAAGGGAAGGGCGGGACTATGTTTTAATGATGATTGAGAAGACAGTTATGATTTAAATGAGCAATGATGCTGAACACTAAAGTAGACGTCAATATTCATTTTCCTTTTCTGTTGCAGAAAAAAATACCTTCCTACCAAACTCCTTCCCCCGTTCAGACGGACTACGGAGCTGGTCTTGGGAAAGGGTGTTCATCCAGGGACTATTATTTTGCAGACCTTCTTGTATCTACACAGGATCGTAGAACTGCTTCCCTCGAGTATATGTGAGATCTGTCGTTTCTTGGCCAAGGTCTTTAAGAAACATGAGTCCCTTCTCCACCTTCCTCTCTCACTCGCCTGCCAATGGGGAGGTGAGAACACCTCTCTCACTCTCCAGCAGTGGAATCCACATATTGAGTGTGTAGAGCCAACATCAGCCTGGGCCTCTCAACAAATGCAAAACATAAATGAGACACTTTTATTGTATTTGACCTATTTTGCATTTGGGGAGACTTCTCTTCTTCTTCTTTTTATCTTTTCTTATTTTTGCAGCTTTTGGCCGGGGCTGGGTTTGAACCCACCACCTCCAGCATATGGGGCTGGCGCCCTTCTCCTTTGAGCCACAGGTGCCACCTGAGACTTCTCTTCTTGTTTGAAAAAAAAAAAAGTAGAATGACCCTACCTAGCATGTCTTTGTACTGAATATTAATGTTCACCACATGGCGGCTCAGCTCAAACCTGTATTTTTTGACCTATCTTGGATGTGACTGCATGTTGAGTCCTGGCAGTGGGGTATGAACTGAAGTTGCATGTGCTTTAGGAGAAGACGATTTGTGGTATGTTTGAACGCCCCCCCCCCCCCCATCAAAACTCACGTTGAAATGCAATTGCCCTTCCAGGCCTGGCCCTGCCCATTTGCAATTTCACATGGGAGAAATGAACTTCTTTCTTTTTAAAATCATCATCACTCTATATTTCTCCGTTATAGCATATGAGCAGATGTTCATATGCTTAATTTATGCACATGTATGTGTGCGTAGCTGACAGTAAAATTTATTTTTGCCATGGGTTGCAATTAAAAAAGTTTAAACAGATCCTTCCACTCTGAGTTCTATTAATACTAATTTGATCTGACCATCATTCATTTCTTCTAAGCATTGTCTTCTTTATACCCCCTCAGTGGGTTAAGGGCTCATGAACTCGGTGCCTCTTGGTAGTAATTATGCTCGCACCTGCCCTGATAAACAGCACCTGTAGTCAATTACTCCAAACTCAAAGCACTTTGTGCCTTTTGGCTTTCAGACTATCAAGGGTGTGGCTGAGGACTAAGGCATTAAAACAGCAGTTCCCAGCCGGTGGGTTGCAACCCCTTTGTTGCAATGAAAATACATCCTGCATATCAGATATTACATTATGATTCATAACAGTAGCAAAATTACAGTTATGAAGTAGCAACAACAATAATTTTATGGTTGGAGGTCTCCACAACATGAGGTACTAGAGGGTCGCAGCATTAGGAAGGTTGAGAACCACTGGCTTAAAGGATTAGGCAGGTGCTCGGAAGCCATGGAGAGATTCCCAGGAAGCCTCAGCTATTTCCTGAATCTAGGATAAGACCTTCGGGAATCCCGTACACAGCAAAGTGTGATTCTGAAGGTTGGTGAAGGTAAGGATGAATTTTAGTTCATAACAACAATGTGCTCAATCCTTTTTAATAGAAATAATGTAACATTAATAAACGCATTAATTAATAAGTGATAGCATTATTGCTTACACGAAACAAATATGTTAACAATTTGCAGGAAAAAAGCTAAATCTACTTAACCACATGAAGCAATTTTGGGGGTAAGTTATGATTTATTTCTACTTCCTATATAACTCAGCTGTTAGTTATCTCACTAAGTCAAATTAGTGTGTTTTGGCTTTATTTATTATAACGGTAATTATACATGGACTAAAAAAATTTATTTCTTTATTTCCCTCTTTAATGCACCAGTAGCTCAGGGCTTTGTGAAAGATCATTATCAAAAGATTAATAAAGGATAAGTATAAGAATCTCTAAAATGAGCACCAAAGTCAACCAGGGCCACTTCCTTCTCCACCTTCATGTGTCATTTGCCTTCCACTAAAGGAATGTAAGTCATAGAACCCGAAAATCACCAGGATGGTGAGTCATAGGGACAGGTACTGGACTACGAGGTAAATGGCTGTTTACTAGGTCGGGAAGCATCTGTGTTCTGATAATGTGGGACCAGGGTCTTACAGATAAAAGGACATTCATTTGGAAGATGGGAGACTTATGTGTTTGGGATCTACTACTAGTTATGTGACACCAGTGTGGCAAAGTATAGAAATATTTGGCTTCCCCTTTCATCATCTCTGCAATAAAGAGCTTATGCCAAATAATTTTTAAAACACCTTTATGTTCAAATTTTGACTTAAAGGAAATAGAACATATAAAATAAAGTGTTATGTCCTCACGACAGAAACCTGTTTTTCACATTGGGTATGGATTTAGATATACATATTTTGCTTTGGAGAAATAACCCAAAATGTAGGACTTGACTTCACACCGTATCTTAGAAAAATTCTCATTGCTTCCAGTTTCTTCTGATTGTTGTGGAATCCCCCCATCCATCTCAGCTGAACAGTGAGTGTACTGTTAAGACTTTATCCCCAGATGGCAGTGCAGCCTTCCAGCTTGGGACGGGCTGGTTTGATGCTCTTGAAAAAGGCAATACAAGCTTCTCTCTGGCACATTGATGGGCCATGTTTCTTCCTCTTGGAGAAAATAAATTACAAGGTTAATGTAACCAGAGACTTGAATAAACAGAGGCAAAGAGCTCATTCCAAAGCCAAGGCAGAGATCCCCTTCTGTCTGTTTGTGGCAACACTGTGTCCAATAAATTAGTAAGTAAAACAATGTACAAAGTAATCTAGTGAAATAATAAAAATCTTCAAAGTAATTAAGTGTGAGAAATCATATGTATTTATACTTTTTACTTCACATGCTGTTTTGCCAGAGTCTGGAAACATTTACTAACTGTGATTAGGATGAAATAAGTCTCAGGAATGACTTTTAAATGATGCAAATGAAATGGGCAGCATCCACCATAACCTTCAGGCAAAGGACTCCAAGCTGCTTTTTGCTGTCATGGGCGTGGAGACTTCCTTGGGAGACTTATAAAAACAAAGAAACAAACAAAAAATAGCTTCAGATGGTGAGCGTGAAACCATGAAGCTGGGAAAGTGTTACATTTCAGGTTCATGATAAAAATTCCGTGGAAAGGTTTAGATCAAAACAATTTCTGGTCATTTGTATTATGGTCAAACAAACAAGTAAATTCTTTAATTTTCCACCGTATGTTAGATAAATTATATGTTTTAGATTCATTATACTAAAACAATATTTATTGGTAAAGGCGTAAAAGTAATAGAAGTACAGTAACAAAAAGGCAACATTTTAAAGCACTGTAAAGAATCATCTTGAAAATAATAAATATTTATTTTTGATAGGTGTTAGACTATGTGTGTGGTTTTATATCCTGAAGATTCCTGCACATTTAAGTCTAATGATGTCTTCTGTCCCATTTCACCTTTCCTCGTAGGAAATCACAGAGATTTTAAGTAAGAAAAACAAACATTTTTCAAAGCACAGAATGTGGATTATTTTAATTGGCCTGCTGCTTATGAGTCGATTGTGTACCTTCACCAGTGACACTGTGGATGAATATTTAATTGCATGTAAATTCTTACAGCCGTCTATATCTCATCTTCCAAACATGGTACCGTCCTTCTCTATCTGTTCAATTAGGAAAAATCCAGACTTCATACATGCATATGTGCACTGTAACCTATACTTGCAGCTTGGGAAACAAAGAAAATTAACATATAACTGCCTTCAATAAGCTTATACTCTAGTGGGTGAGAAAAATAAATTGCAAATAACCACAGACACAGTTGTAAGAGAGGCCCCATGGTGAGGATGGGGGCTCTGCAGCCAGCAGGCTAGGATGAAAATCTTACTTCTCTCTCTGCATATTTCTATGGCTGTGGACACATTACTGTTCTAGTTTCCTCATAAAGCAGATGATACGGAGAACACCTACCTCATCAGGTTATTAACTGAATCAAGTGCTTGGCATGTAGCAAATTCATTAATGCATAACAAAGGTGGGGGGATGTCCTGGAGTCAAGGGGAGGGAAGGACCAATAAAGAGACTAACCCATGGGATGAAGTATCACCTTTAAGGATTGTCAATGATTCACTAAGGGGAGAGGATAGAAAGGGTGCTTTTGACTAAGATAACAATATACTAACTGTTAGAGCAGTGGTTCTCAACCTTCCTAATGAACAATATACTAACTGTTAGAGCAGTGGTTCTCAACCTTCCTAATGAAC
>NW_003852402.1:39403008-39404290 GCF_000181295.1 Otolemur garnettii | reverse complement strand
AACTGTTAGAGCAGTGGTTCTCAACCTTCCTAATGAACAATATACTAACTGTTAGAGCAGTGGTTCTCAACCTTCCTAATGCCGCAACCCTTTAATACAGTTCCTCATGTTGTGGTGACCCCCAACCCTAAAATTATTTTGGGTGCTACTTCATAACTGTAATTTTGCTACTGTTATGAATCATAATGCAAACATCTGATATGCAGGATGTATTTTCATTATTACAAAGGGGTCGCCACCTGCAGGTTGAGAACTGCCGTGTTAGAGGAAGAGGCAAGGGCTCATTTTGGTCTCAAATAGAATAAGGAAGCAGGAAAATGGAGTTCTAAACATATGTGGTGAGGACGGTTTTCAGTGGGTTAAAGGAAATTTGAGTTAATCTAAATAAAGGAAATCACGGAAGATTTTTACAGAAGAGAGTTGGATATATGCTGTGCTGGATGATTCTGGTATCTCTGTGAAAGAAAACCTGAGGGTAGTTCAGGCATGTTATCTCACACCTGTACTCCTAGTATTCTGGGAGACCAAGGTGGTGGAGTGCTTGAGCTCAGGAGGACCAGCCTGAGCAAAGGTGAGACCCCGTCTCTACTCAGAATAGAAAAACTAGCCAAGGCGTTGTGGCAGGTGCCTGTAGTCCCAGGTATTGGAGAGGCTGAGGCAAGAGGATCACTTGAGCCCAAGAAAGTGAGGTTGGTGTGAGCTATGATGATGCCAGGGCACTCTACCCAGGTCTGGAACTCCTGAGCTCAAGCATTCCACCACCTTTTTGAGACTCTGTCGAAAGAAAAGAAAGGAGAGAGGAGAAGAGGAGAGAAGAGAGGGGAGGAGAGGGGAGAAGAGAGGAGAAGAGTTGAGTGTGAAGAAACCATAGACAAGGAGATAAGAATGGAAGTGCAACCCAGAACAACAGGAGTCACCATGAGCCTCAGCTCAACCACTAATTTAAAAATTGCATTATTTTCATAAAGCCCCTTTGAGTAGCCTGCAATGTTTTACTTGCCTTTCATATCTGGGTGAAGATTTCCACTCCATCTGTTATAGTTACATGGCATTTCAGACACAGAGTTTAAAAATTCTACACAAAGTAGCTACATTTATCAACAAACACACTGGCTCCTCTGTTTCCTGAACACTTAGCCCAAACACAGAAGGGGTCCCCTCCCATTCTAATCACTGTATTTTGGTTTGAGTAAGATCGAAGTTGAGTGGCTTCCTAGAGCAGCTTGTTTTTCCCCCGTTGTTGACCTGCCCACCCCCAGTGATAAATTTGACCCACACTGCT
>NW_003852402.1:39396711-39402946 GCF_000181295.1 Otolemur garnettii | reverse complement strand
CTGCCTTTGACCTGCCCACCCCCAGTGATAAACTTGACCCACACTGCTGCCTTTGACCTGCCCACCCCCAGTGATAAACTTGACCCACACTGCTGTCTTTGACCTGCCCACCCCCAGTGATAAACTCGACCCACACTGCTGCCTTTTCCTCTTGTTTCTTTCTTTTTTTTTTTCCTGCTTCATTTTCTCTTCCCACCTGCCTCTCCTCTCGTCCCTGCCTTCTACCTCCTCCTCCTGTCCTCCCTTCCCTCTTCCTAATTGGAATCAAAACATTTTAACACTTTCCTTCTCTCTTCCCATTGCTAGAGCTGGACGGTTCTTCATTTAACTAACGGCCCTTGCTGTGGAGAATAAACCGGTGCAATCTGAGATGAAGCAACAGGTGGTCCAGATGGGTAATGATTCTTGCTCCCTGTTGCAATTTTGGAAGAATAGCCTGAATTACTGAATAGAAACAGTATGATTGGAGCTCTTAAATCTTCATTAGAATAAACTCAATTGTAAGTCTCTGGAAAGAAGAGCAATAAATGGCCTTGTCTTAAGACCAGCTATGGAAACGGTCCCAAATCCCATCTTCTAGCAGTCACCTGAATTTAGATTGATGAAAGGTTGGCCAGTCTATAGAAACTCAATGGAGCTTGCTAACAACAGCAACAACAATTATTAGTTCTAACATGAGATGGATTTAATAAGAAGAAAACTAAGAAATAGCAAACTTTGAGGAAACCAAGCTATTCTGATGCACTTCAAGCACACCTCATGGTTGTCCTCGTGGCACTCTGGCTCCTTGCTCACTTTGGAAGTCTGATGTTTCTTGCTTCACCTGCCTATAGCTAAACATAGTTGGTCTATGCTCCTAAATTGATGTGTTCCAGGTGTGGGGGCAGCAGCAATGGATTTTTTCTATCCAGGACATGAGCTACTCACCCTTGATACATTTTACTTGGGTCTTGGGTCAGCATATGGCTATAGAGAGTCTGTTAGTCATAGTGTAGTTAATTGCTGTGGTTAAAACAAAAACATCAGTGGCTTTGGCTTCCTCTACAGTGTGGGAAACTTCCAGTGGATCATCCCCAACTGGGAAGCCAAGAGACAGAGCAGGTAGAGGAGCTTTTGGAATGGTTATGGGGCCTGGTCTAGGAGTGGCATTCATCACTTTCACCCACAATCCCTTGCTAGAGTCCAGCCTCAAGGCTATTTAAGGGCTAGGGTGGCTGGAAAATTCTCTTTCTCTGTGAACATGAAAGGGAAGAAGCGGACTCATCCTTTCAACAAGGACCACCCTTGCTGGTCCTTAGGGAAGTTGCCAGAGATCAAGGTGGGAAGCTGGGCCTGTGCGATAATGATGTCTTGTTATAAGACAGCTGTCTGTCTTTTTCTGGGACTTCATCAATACCCCAGTTGGCTTGCTCAGTTCCGGCAGCCTAGTTTGAATTGCTTGTTTCAGCTGAATGATGTTATTTTCCGGCTGCATTCAAGAGAATTAAAGAAATGTGTTTACTTCCATTCACTGACACTCATCTAGGTTCTCAGATTGTTTATTGGTAATCTCTATTTCTTTTTAATGTCATCTCTAGGACAGAAAATCCTATTTCAGCCACAGGATTTCATTCTGTAATTACATCACAAAGGATCACTTTATAAGGAAGGCATTGACTTTGAATTTGTGTCAGCCTCAATTTAAGCAGATGGAAAACTATGGAATATACACCATAAACAACCATTTTTAAGCTTAGCAACCAAGAATATTCCAGCTCTCCAAATCAGCTGACAAGTCTAGGACCTGCTCACCTTTCTTATGCCTGAATAGTTCAACAAATAAACATTTTGTTCATAAAACCCACTGGATATGATGTTTCAGACAGAAGAGAACAGAGCTGTCTCTCAAAGTGAGGTTTGGTTGCTTCATCGCATCGGACTTTTTCCCCTCCATCTCTTCTTGCAACTATTCGAGAAAGACTGGCTGCAATTGCTATGTGGGCTAAACTTTAAGAAATCTATAATAATCAAAGCTTTAAATTGCCTCCTCTGTTTAACAGAAATCTGCCAGAGAATGTGCTGTGGGAGTGGAAAAAGAATGCTAGCTGTTAAAATCCGTGTCAGCTCATCAGAGAAATGTGATTTCCACTCTTACTACCACGCCAGTTGTAAAAATTTAGGAAATGAGCCTTTTCATCTCTAGTTACCCATTTCTGCTACGGAAGCCAAAAGAAGCCCCATTGGTATGCGAGCCGTCGATGTCCACCGTGCTCTGCAGAAGTGCAGATCGGCACTCGTGCGAGAATAGATCCTGAACATGCGTGTGCTGTGTATGCAGCAGGCTCACCCTCAGACTGTCTGTACAAACACCAAATACCACATCAGGCACTACACCTAAGTGTATGCATTTTCTAAGCCACTTAACACATCTTAATCTAAATATGTGACATTTTATGGGCCGGAGAACAGCTGAGTGGAGACAATTTGCTGTATGTATGAAAAGCTGAAAATAATAGCAAGTTTTGCCTCATTTTGAATTACAAATATTTAAAGCTACAACAACCCCCTCAAATTCCCCATTTGCTAAGGCAGAAAACTGGGGAGCAATCTTTTCCTGTCTCCCACATCTAATCATTATGAAGACTTTAGTGAATCACCTGTAGAAAGCTCATCTGAATCTGTTCACTGATCTTCATCTGTGCCGCTATCACCTCATCCAGTTTCCACCATCTCCCACCCTTGGCCTTCAACTTGCTACTGAGAGTGAGGACCTCGGTTCATCACCATCAACAACACTGGGGAATTCGTTAGAAAAGAGGAATCGCAGGCCCCACCCAAACCTGCTTATTATATATGTATTTTGACAAGATCTTTAAATGATTTATAGGCATGTTATATTTTGGAAAACACTGATTTTGTTCCCTGATTCTACCTTCACTCACCTCCATTGCATTCTGAATGCTGAAGCCAGAGTAATCATTCCATAGCTCAAATCTGATCATGTCACTATCTTGCTTAAAAGTCTTCAACAATTTCTTTTTGTCTGCTGGCTCAATGAAGTAAAAAAACCTGAAATTAAGAGCTTGTTGCTGATAACCTCTCCAGTTTTATCTCATCACAATTTCCTCTCCCACACTGTGCTGTAGCCATCTTTGTATTCTGTTTCTCCAGTGGAGTTTCTGCACTTCTTGCTGACTGGTGTGGGATATTCTTTTCCTCATTCTGGTCAACTTCAGTCTTTTAGGCTTCAATGTAGAGGTTAATTTGTTGTGAACCTTATTTTCCTACTACCTAGATCTCATAACATCATTTCTTGCATTCTCATAATGTTTGATATTGTATTAACTTGTCCAACGCTTGTACTTCTCAATAAAATTAACTTCCATGAGGGCAAAGACCAGGCCTGTCTTAGATTCATCTCTTTCATTTTTAAAACTTTCATGAAAAAAATACCAGCATAAGAGTATTTGGAATAAAATTTGCTAATATTAATCCCTGAGGATAAAATTGTTGCATGTGTAGTTTGGGGCACATGGGAAATAGAGTATTCCTACCTCTATTTTATATCAGAGATCCTCATTTAACATTTTATTTTCTAATTTTGGCATGAATAACAAGCTTTGGTGAATAATAGGATTGCCCCCACATTGTAACCTATTCTCTTAGTAAGTGTTTGCAAACTCCATCCTGTGGGCCAAATCTGACTGACCAAACTCCATCCTGTGGGCCAAATCTGACTGACCAAACTCCATCCTGTGGGCCAAATCTGACTGACCATACTTCATCCATTTTTATGTGAACCGAGAAGAGAGAACCTTTCTCCATGTTTAATGGTTGACAAAAATCAAAAGAATAATAATATTTCATAACACATGACCATTGTACAAAATTCAAATTTTGGTGTCCATAAAGTTTTATTAGAACACAGTCATGCTCATTAACGTATGTATCGTCTATGCTTGTTTTCATGCTAGATAGGGGCAGAGGTTAGTACTTGAACTAAAGACCATTTGGCCAAAGATCTAAAACATTACTATCTGGGCCTTCACAAGGAAGGTTTGCCAACTCCTGCTCATCCATAGCGTTATCCCATAGAATATAATGTGAATCACATTTTCTAACAGTAATGTTAAAAAGTTAAAAAAAAAAAGATGAAGTTAATTTTAAAAATATATTTCAGTTATTATTCTTGCAATGCATAATCATATTAGATAGTGCTGTCTTAGAGTATATAGTTCAAAGTTCAATGATTTTGCCTATCTTAATTACAGGCATAAAATTAAAATTTATACTAAAATCAAATAATATCAGTTATATAGGTCTAGATCAGAAGGAAAGCATACCTCATTGCTTAAAATACCCTCTCTTTGATGTGTCAAGGAGGTAAAGCATTGTAGATGCATGGGAAATAATGTTATAAAAGTACTCATCATTTTTGGTTCTCACCTTTGCAGAAAATATTTTTCTGGAGAAAGAAGCAAAGCCTTGGTAGTTTCAAATTTATTTACCAGGGAAAAAGCAATGGACTTTATTTGTGGATTAGATTTTTCTGAATGCACCATAGAAATGAATGGGGAAAAAATTGGGGGAAACCTCAGATAAAAGGTGTAATTTTGCCCTATTAATGGCCTATTATTTAGGATAATCCATTTAAAATGAACCACGGAGAAGAATACCCACTATTAGAAAAAAAACTTATTTGAATTGGACACTATGAAATTAGGACACTCACAGATATTTTTAGTACCCTAGACAAACCTTTCTGAAAAGATCTATATTTAATAGTTCCATGTAAGGCAGTATGGCTTGCTTTCAGTATCTGGAATTTCTATCCTATTTAGCATGCAGAACAACCTTCCACAGCTTTCCAAGCCACTGAAGGAAAGCCTCCATCTTCAGTTGTTGCCTTCACTTACCATCTGTTCTTTTTCAAAACCCCAGTGCCTCAGCTGTGCTGTGGAAATTGACAAAGTTAATGACTCCGAGGGCAGTCTTCTATTTCATGGCACCTGCTAGCTTCAATTATCTTTCACTATCTCAATTTCTCTACCTGTTCAATGGGGATAATGATGATCATATAATATGCACAATGCAAGCAGGGGTTGGAAGTGTTCTGTTTCGTCTGTTTACTTAGATGAAAAGAACATGGTGTTGTTTTGGTGCTGTAGAAAAACACAGAAAACGTCCTTTGCTATTTAGCAACTCATATTCTCTAAGAGATCCAACTTTCCTTAATTAAATTTGGCAACAAATGGGCATCTCCTTCAGGTAAAACCTGCTTCATAACAAAAATAAAAGGATTTGACAAGGCGCTGGTACAGTTCCCAGTTCAGTCCAGGGCATTAGAGGATAATTCAATGAAAGGGATATAAGGTCTGAGAACTCAGAGGATGGCTCCTAATTTTATGCAGTTACAAAGCTTGTTTGTAGCTGACAAAGGAGGCATCAAACAGGATTTTCATAAGGAAAATGTACTCACACTGGAAGAAAATTCTATGTTTCGGTTTGAAATAGCCCTAATTTGTGCTGAAAACACACATGCTTTTGTGTATTATTCTTTGTGATTCTTTTCTCTTATGGCCCCGAGCCTTGTCCTGATGTGTTGTTTCTACAGAGGGGAGGGTGTGCTGTATGATGGATGAGGGGTCCTATGGAGAAGGAGCTCCATCATCTGTTACAGCTGAGTTAACTGAAGTGATTCTGCCTGTGGCCAGTTGTCTGGAAGAAGATTTTAAAAAAGAATCTAGATAAGGCTCTTTATTTTCTGGAACGTGGCTGACACAGCCACAAGACTCTTAGTAAAACCACCAACCTAACAGCTAACTAAAACAAGGCACGGAAACATGGGCGGGAGACCTGGGACAATTTAGCCAGTAGCTGGTTTTTGAAGAATACAGTAGGAGCCCGAAGAGTGTCCATTTGTCCTAATCTGACTCTGGAGTTCTGAATATGTCAAAAAAAAGCCCAATTTGGAAACATCTGAGCTATTTGTGGCATAGTCAATGAATTATTCTTCATAGATCTGCATGATCAATAGAAAGAACTAGAGACAACCCTCAACATTTTACTATCTTCTTATGTAAAATTTAAACTTATCACAAGAGAGTTCAACAGAACTATACATGAAGAAATGCAATGAGCTTTGGAAAAAGGTTCCAGTTGAGGTTGCTTTATTCAAAGCTAGGTGATTTAAGAAAGTTCATTTCCCTGATCTGAGCCTCCCTTTCCTCAGTTTTTATGTGACTGCTTTAACCTC
>NW_003852402.1:39394844-39395543 GCF_000181295.1 Otolemur garnettii | reverse complement strand
GTTTTGTCCCCTTTCACCAGGAATAGCATGCTTTATATTTAAGGATTATACGACTTCCTTATGCTGTTTTCTTCAGCATTTTCTCCACGCTTACAAAGACGGGGAGTTCTAAGTTGCTGTGCCTGCCCCTGAGTGGTGTCTAGCCAGCATCATTCACGTTTCTGTTTTGTGTCTTTTACCGGGTTTTTGAGTGGAGACTAGCTTCTTTCCTGCAGACATTTCTCATCTCCTATCATTGTAATTCCGACTAATGTTCTCAAGAGCCAGGATATTTTCCTTCACCCTAACTGCCTTTGAAGAACTTCTGAAGGCTAATCAACCTCAGTGAAACAGCATTGTCATGCCTGACTGCTTTTCTAGCTTTCATTCATGTATATTTTATTTTTCTGGAAGAGAAAAGGTAGGATACGGTTCGTTGAGCTGACAGTGTTGTCTCATGCTTCTTTTCCTCCCTTTCTTAGAATGATAATCGCTGAAAGCATCATTTTCTAGAGTAAGATGATTGTGTATTCTTGGCGTTCAGACTCTCCTCCCCCGGCTGCCCGGTCTTGGGTATAAGGGAGATGAGGGCTGACTATGTCTGGAAGAAGAAATCATTTCTCCCAAGTAAGTCAAAATGACAGACCTTGCAAATAAAGATATTGTGTTGGTACAGATATGAAAACAAAGCATGTTCTCCACCATTGGGTTCCCAGTGTG
>NW_003852402.1:39390529-39392973 GCF_000181295.1 Otolemur garnettii | reverse complement strand
TAAACCTAGGATCAAATGAGAAAAGGTTGCAGTTGAGATTTAGGGTTAAATATTCAAACAGGCCAAGGAAAGAAAGAGACTTCACAGATTAGAATGAGGTGTGTATTTCAGATTGCAAGGTCCAAAAAATATTGTGGATACTCTTCTAAGTCTTTATATGAAAGGGACTTGGGAATCAATGTCTTGTGGACATTGTTATTTTGCCTAGTTATTTGAATCCAAATATTTAATATCAAATTCAGGAAACTAAAGTAACTCTCACTTAATAAATATGTAAAGCACTATATACTATGGATAGTAGAGTTAGATTTGGAGGTTTAATTCCTTCTCTAGCTAATGAAAAGCTAATATATGAAATATTAAGAACTTGACACAGTGTAGCCACATTTTTGTTTGACATTGGCCAAGTTTTTCTGTGTTTCTAAGCTTTTTTCTTATTTTTTAAGTTGGAATAGTACCTACTTCTCAAGATTTCTGGAAGGTTTTAATGAATATTAACCATACCTGGTGATGTTTCTTATAGTCTGTGTTTATTTTATATCTATTAAATTATTGATTCATAATTATAAATTATTGAATCATTGAATTCACTGGCCTCCCCTTCAAAACTAGATTTTGGGTCAGAATTTCTGGTTTGGAACTTCAGCTATCAGCATTAGATAGCTCTTCTTGGACAAACATGTAATCACTTCATTAAAATATAAATATGCTAACAGTGTATCTCAAAGTCTTCGGAAGTCCAAATAAGTTGATAGTGAACGAATAACAGACCAAAGAATCTCTCCACCAATATTTATTGAATATTTGTATTCAATGACACTTTTTAAAGTTTCAGAGACACAGGAGTAAATAAGATGTAGTCATTTGCCCTTAAGCCATTCTATCATAGGTGATCTTAAATATAAGCTAAATCTGACCTTACTTATTCTATTCTCTATTTCATCAAATGAATAACATCTCAGTGTTTCTGATTACTACCTCAACTCCTTGGTTCTAGGCAGAAGATACATTTGGTAGGTTAATATCAAGTCTGCCTAACAGAAAGCACCTAGTTGAGAAAGCCCTAAGGCCAAGGAGAAACACTCCATGTTAGTTGCAAACTCTGGGATTGAAAATTCTACCTTCTGTGGCTTTGATAGAACCTGAACCTTGAGAAGGGCCATTCAGTTCAAATCACGCACCAGGCAGTGAGCACACACATTAATTGGTTATAGCAATGGTGTTGCTTCTCAAGTGAGAATAGAAATTTAAGGTGGAAGAGGCTGCTGTTCCTTTGAACTGGCTGAGCCCCGCCTCTATACTAACAGTTTAAACTCCCCAACTCCGATATAAGTTACACTTTACTATCCAATCCAGGGTTCTAACTAGTAAAAGTATGTTGAATTTCTTTGCTGAGGAAACAATTATTTACCAGTTTAATATGAGATTGAGCATCTTATTTCTGCTGAATTATTTATTAATCCCAGAAAGCTTGAGTTTCCACAGCAGCATGTAGAACTTAGATTGAATCTCTCATACAGTATATAACCTCACTTTTCTACTTTAGGGCACCCCAAGATTTATTTCCTGGACATAAAATGGACATATTTTATGTATATGCTTTGTTCAAATTCCAGTTCTGTCTTTTAACCAGGTATATGACTTTGGGAAAATCTCTTTAAAAATTGGATTTTTCATCTGCAAAAATGGGAGAAAATAAAAGTAGATGTTATGGAACACATAGCAGAGTGACTAGTACATATTAAAGATACCACGAATGTTAGCTAGACTGACGCCTTGCAGAACAGGAAAAATATATGATGACCAGGACTGTCATCTGAAGGAGAGAGAAGAGATGGAGAGACACTTAGCTTTGGTCAGAAGACATATTTAGAAACAATAACATTTGTATGGTTTTAGAGATGATTACTATAGGGCATAAGAATTTTCAAACTGATTGATGATACACGATGTATTTGGCCCTGTATTATGCCTGTCCTGGAGCATAAGCTCTGTGTAACTTAAGTAGATACCACTCATGTTCAAGTCCAAGTAAATGGTCCTTCCTGCATTTGCCAGTTCTTGGCCTAGGTTTTCGCATATTGTCTCCCTGCCCATGGTAGCATGTACCAGAAAAATGAATGCAGAATTTCATATTGATCAGTTCTGCTCCCAAGTGCAGAAACTCACAGAAATATTTTTATTGATTCAGAAGATGTTTTTATTGATTTTTATTGTCAGCAAAAGTATTAGTTCATGCGAACTCAAATGCTCTCTATATTACACAAAGGTCAAGATGTGAGTGTATAAATGTTTACTTTTATATTTCTGATAGGAAGTATACATATTTTCTTGATAAATATACTTTAAAACGCTATCCTGGCTGGGTGTGGTGGGTCAGGCCATTGTCCCAGGACTTGGGGAAGTGAAGGGGGGAAGATTACTTGAGGCCGGGAGTGGTGGAT
>NW_003852402.1:39388209-39389723 GCF_000181295.1 Otolemur garnettii | reverse complement strand
GTTCTCCTAGAATTTTATACTATGCTTTTATTATATGACTTAAATGTTTTGTTATTTATATTTTTATCTGTTTAACCATAACATGACCTTGTTATTTGTTTTCTTTTTTATTGTTGGGGAATCATCAAGGGTACAATGAACCAGGTTACACTGCTTGTGTTAACTGAGTGAAGTCTCTCTATTAATATGTCCTGCTCCCAGGATGTAACCTTGTTCTTTTTTTTAAATCTTTGCATTTAAAAACATTTTCTTTATTTCCCCCAATTTTTTTTCTTTCTTTAAATTAAATCATAGCTGTGTACATTAATGCAGTCATGGGGTACAGTGTGCTTACTGGTTTTATATATAATTTCAAATATTTTCACCAAACTGGTTAACATAGCCTTCATGACATTTTCTTAGTTATTGTGTTAAGATGTTTATATTCTACATTTAGAAAGATTCACATGTACCCTTGTAAGATGAACCATAGGCATGGTCCCACCAATCACCCTCCCTCCACCCATCCTCCCTATTTCCCAAAATTAATGTTGTAATGACACCTAAGTTTTTAAAAATGACTAATGAAATAAACAGTAATGGATTTAATAGTACTTCTGTCATTTAGAAATTTTCCAGATACAGTAGAAAAGGAAGCTGTAATTATAATCATCCTCATTTCACAGAAAAAGAGTCTCACAGGCTTTTATGATTTTACATAAGGTGTAATATGTGTGTCACATTGCTTGTAAGTACAGATTTAGGACTCAGATTAGCCATTTTGTCCCTAAAACCTGTCCTCTAAACAACTAAAACATACAAATTTTAAACCGGTGAAAGTGTAGGTATTTGAATTGAAAGATATGGCTGAAGTTAATACAATATTTGAGTTCCTTAAAAAGGGAGAGCATTAGAAGAAATTTTATGACAAGTAGAACAAAAAACTAGTAAAAAAGTAAAGGGATTTCTTCAGCTTTAGGCCAATCTATTGTTTTTATTTTATAAGAGGAACATTTCCAAATTTGAAATAAAAATATTACATTGTTTTAGTTTATCATTTAATTTACATATTATTTTCATATTGGGATAATTAGCAAAATAATGATCTTATAGAACAACTTTTTAGACATTCTTTTATATATTTCCATGTTGAAATATTACTCTATCATGAAATCAGAAAGAAATACATTCCCTCTCTGAAAGATTTTTTTGGGTAGAGTAAGAATTTTTAACAGGAAATGAAAATGGGAATTAAAGAATACCCTGAAATTATAAGAAAAATCTTGTGTATACCTGTGCATATGTATTTTCCTGGAAAGAAATTCCAAGAGTTCGTGAAATTCTCAAAGTTATTTATGACCCCAAAGAAGGAGAAGAAAGCTTTGGAACAAGAACTGCTTAAATCCCATTTACAGATTCCTGTGTGTAAATTGCCTTCTTTGGGGGGCTACTGGGGAAATTAAATATCAGAGCATATGCAAAGAATCAGTTTGAGAAGGTGCAGAGTACCCACAATTATATGGTAATTCTCCATT
>NW_003852402.1:39386200-39387818 GCF_000181295.1 Otolemur garnettii | reverse complement strand
CTTTGTGCATACCCCAAACCCTGAATGACCCCAAAGAAGTAGAGGAAAAGTTCCTGAAATTTTCTGGAAAATTGCTGAATGACTCTCTTCAACACCTACTTGCAAACCAAAAATAAGTCTCTCACATTTTGAACATGTGCACATCTACATTATTCTATATTTCAAACTTACTACATGGATGCCACATAGGACCCAAGTCAGTGCCTGAGCCTACGGATGCATATGATGTCCTAAAATAATTTTTAAAAAATTTTTAAGACATCAGAGCATATTTTATAAAATTAGGTCATCTTGTCTTCAAAGTATAAGACTCCCATCAATATTAACTACAGAACCTATAATTGTTTTTCCCTTTTTAGTTTCGGTTCATCAGAGTGCTTCTCTTGTGAAATAACTTTGGTTTCAGAACTGACTACACTAACTTTTCATCAAATTACCACCCATGCCCTTCATCACAAGGTATTACTTCCTGATATGCTCCAATTTCCAACTATTTTTATTTATTTCAAGAGAAATGTCCTAGGAAATGCTCTACTGTAGAATATTAAGAAAAAGCATCTTGCCTGTAGGAAGTCAGTATTATTCTAACCTCTGATAATTCTACAGAGAAAAGAAATTTTTTTAAGTTTTATTTCATTAGGATGTCTGTAGAAGAATAAGTGGTTAATAATCTGTTTTAACAGGGTCTATCAATTATTTTATGCTTTATAGACGCAGCGATTTAGGTATTGGCCTTTCATTTACATAAAAGTTGAGTTTGTATAGATAAACATTCAATTTTAACTACATCCCTACTTTCCATAAATCATAGTCAACAAACAATTACCTGTCGTAGTTCTTAATGGCTGCATTGTAGTCTTTCCCCTTTCTTCTCAAACATTTTGTAAAAGAAAAAAGAAACAAAGAAAAGACAGCAAGAAGTATGTTTGGGATAATACACAGTGAACTTAGGTAGAATAAATTTCTTGCCTGTGATGAAACCAATCAATTTCAGGAACATCAAGAAACCTTATTTATTGATCATCAAGACCATTGCAAAGGAAAAGATATTCGGGGATTCAGGTTATCACAAAATGGTTCTAGAAATTGGCTTTCCTTTCCCAGTGAGTTGCTGTACCTTGTTTTTATCCATTTATCAAAACGCTGCACTTCCAGCAAAAGAATAAGATTGCAAAAAACAGAAAAAAAGCAAGCAAGCAACCAAACAAAATCCCAAACCCTTTTACTGGGAAATAAAACATTTTGATAAGACTTTTGACAACTCTTTATGTTGAAATTATGGTTTGCTCAAAAGAAGATGAGATTTTGATAAACTTTGCTTTTACCTGCATTCATCAAGTGCAAATGTGAGGGCTGCGTATTTTTAGAACCATTTTATCACACATTTCATGTCTTTACAGCATGTAGTCGCTAACTTTCCTAATAAGGTCACCTTTCGGTAAATGATGTGTGTTTTCAAATTCACGTGGGGCACTTGCCTAAAAATAAGATCGATTCGTGTGAGCTGAGGGTTCCTATTTTTATCCCATGTGTCTCTCTCACTACAGTATACCCAAAAGGGAACAAGAAGATGTTTTTGGTAGCACTTATTCACATTGATCTTGGTGTCTTTCTCTGT
>NW_003852402.1:39319957-39385407 GCF_000181295.1 Otolemur garnettii | reverse complement strand
TGACACAGATGAAAGAAGTCCACCATCTGTTGTTAGTACTTCATTTGTTTAAAATCTAACTATGGTATAAATACTCTTATGCGGATGTACAAGTTTTCCTTGATATGAAAATTAATTACTTGGTATATTATGGTCATTTCATTTATATTTTTAATGGCTGTATGATACGTAGAAAACTTCTGACTCTGTTAATTCACTCGTGTATTAAATATTTATTGAGCATATACTACAAATAAGATACAGTTTGCAAAGATGAATCAGACATGGATCTTTTTTTTTCCAGACATAGATCTTGATTACAAGGAATTAACAAATCAGCAAAAGATAAAACAGGTACATATAAAACTCTAGTGAAGGTAAAAGGTGATAAATGCATTATGAAAACAAACTGCTATTTATTTCAATTATTTTGTCCTAAAATTTAATGAAAACATTGATCTCCATTTGTTTGACTGATGAAGTATACTAGGTATAATTGACTATTTAATGTTGGAAGATTTACTATCCCCCATCCTAAGCATTGATTCTCATCATACAACCAATGGGATATAACAAAAATTGAAATGAATTAGTTGTGACTCTATAATAATAGATTTAGCAATAATCATGCGGAGAGTAACTGAGTTCTGCATAAATAATTAAAATGTTTTCATATTACATTTTGGATACCTTAAAGTAGTGAATAATATATTTTACTATTCAATTTTACAACACAGATGACAAGTCCATGAGGCTAAGTGATTTGAATGTTGTGAGGATTTGAATTAATTGTTATTAGAAGATAAGTTATTGAAAATTAAAAAGAACCCAAAGACACCACCAATTGTCAGTAACATGGTCATTTCCCAGGTCAGGAAAAAAAAAAAGATTTTGAAAGACAAGAGAGAACTTCTTTCACTAAAGGCAAATGAAATCAGGGCACAGAGATCACAGTGTGGTAGAAAAGTATGTAAAGCTGGAGGATCTGGGTTCAAATCCCAGCTGTGTCAATTGAATAAGCCAACCATCAGATTGAGATCTACCTACTACTTCAGAACTTTGTTAGCATTTAACAAAAGAATGTTGGCAAAATTACACTGCAATCATTAATTGTTCTGCAATTAATGTTACTGTTTCTCTGCAATTCATGTAAGTTTCATATGTTTTTCTTGATTCCTGCTGTTTGATTATAGCAATTTTTACAGAAGCAGGAATCACCTGCCCTTCTCCAGTTGGCTTGTTATGAACATTAATTAAACTTGGAAAAAAGAGTTTTTGGATTTGCAATTTGGAAAATTTGTTTTTCACATTGTATTAGTTCACTAACCCTGCAGTAACAGAATGCCACAGAGTGTGGCTTAAACAACAAAAACTTGTTTTCTCTAAGTTCTGGAAGCTGGAAGTCTGAAGTCAAGGTCACAAAAGGGTTGGTTCCTTCTCAAGAATGTAACGGAAAAATCTGTACCTGGCCCCTTTTTTGTAAATGGTGTCTCTTCGCAGTATCTTGGTCTTCTCTCCTCATGTGTTTCTATTTAAATTTCTTCTTCCCATAAGGTCACACAAAGGTCCTATTGGATTGAGGCCTAGCACAATGACTTTCTTTCAATTTAATTACCTCTTTGAAAACCTGTACCTTTAATGTAGTTATATTCTAAGTACTAGGGGTTAGATCTTCAAGATATGAATTTTGGGGTAAGGAAGATGGGGCATAGTTTGTTCCTTAACATGTATTATGATGGTCTGGAATAAATACATGTATGGAATTTCTCTGCCAATGGTATATTATGATTAGTGAGTGGCATTAGATAACACCTAGAAACTGTAAGAAAATATGAAGAAAATATACTGGAATATATATTTTACACTTTATTCTCATTTTAAGTGGAATCATTGCCCCAAATCACAATTTCCTTCATTGCACCAGGGAGGGAAGGCTCAAATAGCAAGCAGATCAGCAGGCATCTTATGCCAGCCTAGGCCCTCTGGAGATGCTATATACTGGCTAGCAGTCTATTTTCTTCCAACCATATGGTTTTCTGCAGATGATTTAGCATGAAAATAACTTTCTTCAGTGAATAGTGGTGCCATGTGCAGGAAGCTCGCCCTTCCTTTTTTAACCACACACAGAGGTGTAACCCCCACAGGAAAGGCATCTGTCCTCTAGCAATGGTTCAAAAAATGGAGGTTATAGATTTGACAACTCACTGAAATGTCACAGAGAATCATTTTTTAAAGAGAAGCCTGCCATTCCTCTACATTGTAGTTCAGAACTTTAGCAATGAGACAAACGCTCTCCCTAGAGTTGGAGTTTCTCTTATATAGAGTTTTTTCAGCATTTCAGTTTTTGATTCTGCTGGTCCATTAAACCAATGCAAAATGATATCATCAGCTACTTTTTCCCTCTTTTTCTTGTATTCTTTATCTTAAGTCATGTAGACTGGTGGGTGATAAATACCAGAAAGGGTTATTCACGATGTTGCAATAAGAAAGTAACCCTGTAGTGCTATGTGGTCCTACGTCTGTCTCCAGCTTTCTTGCTTATAACCTTGAGACTGGGAAAAACTGTAGTATCTTTCAAACCATTCAATTTGCATTTGTATAATGAAGGCAGAAAAGAGCAGATTATGGCAAATAGCTAATAAAGAGACTAAATATCAGAGCCAACACTAAAAGTCAGTCCCTGGGGCTTGATTTCTATATTGTAAGGAAAAGATCTTGACAAATATGTGCCATGTTACTCTTCTTTCATTCATCCATTCATTCTCCAAGTATGTTATGTGAGGCATTGTTCTGCACTCATGGAATAGATAACTGAATAAAGCAACAGAAGCCCTTTGACCTCATAGATTTTGTATTTTAGTAGGCAGACATCTGCAATAAATAATAAATACAGAAAAATTAAATATATTGTGTAATTAGGTTAGATGTGCAAAAAGGAAAAAAGTAAAGCAACTTTAGGTGAATCAAGATGCTGTGTCAGAAAAGGCACTGAATTTCCAATGAGTTATCAGGTCTTCAAAGGCTGTTGTAGTCCTACCATTTTAAAACAGAGTAAACATTGCCTGAAATGAATCCTTTTCTCATCAATTCTTTTTCAGCGTAAGGTATCAGAAGTTTAGCAAAGCACATCTGGTATTGAAAATAATTTATTAAATAGCCTATTTATTTCTCCATCTGTTTAATAAATGGCTTTACTCCTGTAGTTTTTCTTTGTACCTAAGAAACCTGATTTTGAACTAGCCTGCTGGTTTCCCATCTCCCTCTCCTAACTTGAAACCTGGGCCTCAGCTGGGAGTTGTGGCAGGTGCCTGTAGTCCCAGCTACTTGGGAGGCTGAGGCAAGAGAATCGCCTAAGCCCAAGAACTGAAGGTTGCTGTGAGCTGTGACGCCATAGCACTCTACCCAGGGCGACAAAATGAAACTCTGTCTCTAAAAAAAAAAAAGAAAGAAAGAAACCTGGGCCTCACATTTCACTTTCATATCTTTAGACATGAGTACATCATGGATGCTGCCAAAAACCACAAGGCATTGGTTTCTTCTAGGCAACTCTATGTACCCTTTCTTCATTTTTGTCTGGGTGCCATGTGACATAAAAGGCAAAGGAGGCCAAACTTCCAAATAAAAATTATCAACAGTAGTGTGGTATTGAATAACCTCAAGGCTCATATTCTTCCAGGTTAATTTGCTGTTAGCAATGCCTGTGCCACCAATTCAAGCCTTTGTGGCCGGGTTTTAAAAGTAAGTCCCTAAGCTCATGAAATGTTAGCCAAAGGGCAAAATTGTATTTTTAACAAGAAAGGCAAACGAAGATAAAGGAGCACAAAGGCATAGAAAATATACAATGCTTTATGAAGCTGGCAAAACATTATGAGACATCTAATTTCAGCTGTCAAAGGCGCCTGCATTGATTTTTGTGTTCATTGTATGTACTCTCAGGGTCTTCTAAATGGAGTCTTATTTATTTGGCTCTCATATAACCTGTCTTTCTCTGGGGAAAGTTAATAGTACTTTCCAGTAGGAAAATAGGAGCTTAGTTTAGATTGGAGTAGTTGAGAGCCCATTTTATTTCTGTTTAGATTCAAGAGAATGAAAAGACTTAGATTTTTTCAATGTACAGAAGTCAACAGAAATCCAGGAACCCCAAATCATTACTCTAAATACCAGTCATCTTTGTTCTCCTGATAGTTTTGTTAGTCAGGATCTGATCCATCTATTTTTAGCCTCTTCGACCCTAATCCCAGAAAACTACTTCTGAGCATGAAAAGGGAATCATGACTCAGTTAAAATTACTTCTTTTGTAAGAAAGCACTTAAAAGCTGGCCAAAAATTAAACCCAGACCCTAACCAAAAGAATCTGTTTAGAAAATATAATCTCTACTTATGGATGACTCATTCTATTTTAGAAGAATATTCTTATCCTGAAATTCCTTAGCAATAGCTTATTAAAACAAGCCATTTTACTACAATGCTTTCATAATATGACAAACTTATTCTAATGGCATTCATGAATAATAAATGTAATTGTTCTTCTTTGGTCATTATATTTTCTTTTGTCATTTTATGTTTGCCATTTATTGGAGACTGAGTGGTTTTACTAAAGCTCTTGTAATGGATAATTTCAAATTCTGGTTTGGTGTATTAGACTCTAGAACCTAATAAAGCTTCCACTAAACAGAAAGAAAGTCTAAAGATGAGAAAACATGTCAAGTAGTATCTTACAATGAGTTTAACTATACCAGAAGGAGAATAATGACTGATTTGCTGCAGTCCATCCAACTTTCAGATTGGCAGCATTATGCTAACCATTTTAATTACTAAGTCAAGTGATGAATTTAAGAGTTCTATTATACACACACACACACACATCCTGTGTTTCCCTGAAAATAAGACACTGTCCTATATTTATTTTTTCTCAAGAAGACACACTAGGGCTTATTTTCAGGGGATGTCTTATTTTTATTAAGTATAACACAACCATCTACATTTATTCAAATACAGTTAAGTCATTTTCTTCTGGAATTTGACAGGGGGAGCCAAACTTGTTGGTGGGGCTGGCACTAGTGATGTGTGAACTCCTTTCCGCTAGCTGTTCACACATGCACAATAGGATGCCTGCAACCTAGGTTACCACACGCACACCCTCACAAGCGCGAACAGCTCAGAGAAAGGAGCTGTGGCAGATAAAAGTTCTTCCTTACCGCTCTGTGCTGAAATGCCAATCACTAGGTCTTATTATTGGGGTAGGGCTTATATTTAACAAATGCATAGAAATCCTGCTAGGGCTTATTTTGGGGGTAACACGGTATATGCTGAGTGTGCCAAAAAATGTATACATATTTTAGTGCTGGGAGAATGGGGACCAAAGACCACATTCTTGGCAAGGGAAAGCACTCCCAGAAAAAGAGGAAAATTAAAAAGTAAGCTGAGTAAGTTAGAACAAAGAAAAGTTGGCTAGTTTATATTTAAGCTAGCCATTGCTAGCAAGCTTCTTGTTGTTTTTAAAATTACAGCCTGTTGGGGTCATAGCTTACAAACACCCTGTTGGGTCTGTGAGCACTCTGAGGAAAATAATGGCCATAGAAGAGACTGTGGCAAGTTCTAGGAAAAGATACATCTTCTGGGGTGTTTCTTGCCCATTAAATAGGCAAAACAGATACCCATTGTGGAGATCTGCATTTCTCTGGAGCAGAGATCAAGGGAGTAGCTCCAGCCCTGAGATATGGGCAGAAGAGCTTATATCCCTTATGCAGAGGAAGATCTCCTGTGGTGGTGATGGGAGGAAAATGCCTCCCTCCCACCTGCCCCTCAGAGGAGATTAATGCTGGTGGTGTTTTACTCCACAGAGGACTAGAGGAGTTTAACACCTCCCTGAAATCTGTGTGTGTGATCACAAGGAGGAGGCTCTCCTGATACAAGGCTCAGATTTCAGATTTCTGAAGGCCACCCTGAGGGTTAATAATAAGAACAATAGGAGCTGATATGCTCACTCAGAAACTGCTGGCATCCTTGTTCCCTCCCGCATTTTACCCTCTGGGCAAATAGAATTCAATAAAATCAGAGTGGAGCAAATACTTGGGGCCATTGCTGAAATCCCACAAATGGCAATGGACCTCTGAGCTCCCACTTTTAATTCTACTGTATGTCTCATGTCTCTTTCTTTACTGTCATTTCTAACTCTATATTTCTTCAGCCAGTTGCCACCAGTTTCTACAGGTCTTAGCCAACCCTGCTCCTGGGGCAGGACCCCTACATTAGGAAAGAAAAAAGCTGTATAAAAATTGTAATACTCAACTCATGTTTGAATTCTGTAATCACAAGACATAACAAGATACAAGGTACATGACAATAAACAATATTGGAGTATATTGAGTATCGTAACATATTTATACGCATACATATTTGGCTGGAGCAGGGCAATTTGAGGGTTTGCATTATGGCTTTGAGATCCCCAGAAGTTGTCTGTCTCTATATTCTAATCCGCCTGGGCTAATTCTGAATAAACATCATCAGGTTAAAAGAAACAATAGACAATGCAGAGATATGGCTCAGAGTCATATCCATTGCACATCCAGAAATCTGCAAGCCTGCTGATTTTAGGGAGACAGTCCCAATTTCACAGATACAATAAGCCCTTTGTCAAGTGTATAACAGTTCTAGAATGTCAGAAAAGACATCTTGAGTGTAACACCTTGGCCTTTTGAACCTGGTAATTCCTGGACCAAGGGCAAAAATCTCAAGAAAAGGAGAGTAAAATAGCAGCTTGGAAGAAGTAAGAAGCAAAGTTGAATAATTGAAGACTGAAAGACAAGCCTCTCTTTTCCTGAATGGCAGGAACTTCTGTAGCCTCTTTCTCTGAAACTGTCAGTAGTATCCAGATGGCTGGGCCAATAAAAGGTGCCTTCTTCCTTTCTAAAATGTAAAGCACCTTATGAAACATTATGTTCTAGGAAGGATGATTATACTTGTGTTTTGCAGAAACAATCCAGGAAGAAGGAAGGAGAAGAAAGGCACCTACAACGTGTGAGGCGTTTTTATGTTATCTAATTTTATCCTTGTGCCAGCTCCGTGAGTTAAGTACTATTTCCTCCAGCTGAGAAATGAGAAAACTGAGGCTCACAGCTCCTGAGACCTGACTGTGACGTGCTTAAGAAGTGGTGCAATTAGAGCATAAACCTGGTTACAAAACTTACATTCCTTTCACTCTCATACGCTACTGTGCTCAGAACTGGGTTTAGATTAAGTTATTTATGTGACTTATAGCAAGTTGTGACAGAGATATCATTATCATATTATTATATTCTTATCTGCAGTTTACAGAATAGGAAGCAATTTCAGAAAAGCTTAGAGTAGTGGTTCCTCACACTCCCTGACCATCAGAATCATATGGCACATTTAAGAAAATAACTAACTTAAGGGTCCATGCCCAGATATTGTTGTTTAATCAGCCTAGACTGAAGCTCGGGGATTTGCAGTTTTCTAAAAGTTCCTCAGGTGGTTCTACTCTGCCGTGAGAGTTCAGAAACAAGGATTAGTGGATACTTTTAAGATACTGAAGAGCAGAAGAGACATTGGATATGCACAGGCAGAAAATGAATCTCAACTTAAGATTCACACGATATATAAGATTAATTAAAAATGGATCATGATAAAAAGAAAAAGAAAAAAGAAAAAAATTCCACATTCTTCCCTGACTAAAGAAATTAAAAACACAAATAGACTGTGGACTTAAATGTAAAAGATAAAACTTCAACCTTTGGGGGGAAAAATACCTTTCAGATCTTTGGGATATGGGGTTAGGAAAATAATTGTCAGGCAACATCACAAACGCAATCAGGGCTGGGTGTGGTGGCTCACGCCTGTAATCCTAGCCCTCTGGGAGGCCAAGGTGGGTGGATTTCATGAGCTCAGGAGTCCCAGGCCAGGCTGAGCAAGAGTGAGACTCCTTCTCTACTAAAAATAAAAAAAAAACTAGCCAGGCACTGTGGCAGGCACCTCCCAGCTACTCAGGAGGCTGAGGCAAGAGAATCTCTTGAGACTCAAACTTTGAGGTTGTTGTGAGCTATGACCCCATAGAGCTCTAGAGAGGGCAACAAAGTTAGACTACTCCTCAAAAAAACATCAGAAATTGAAAAATTGGTAAATTGGACTTTGTCAAAATAGAAAATTAAATCTCCAGGAAAATGCTTGTTAACAGGATCAAAATCCAAGCTGCAAAGTAGCAGAAAAATATTGGCAAAACAAATATCTGACAAATGTATCTGGAATATATTAAGAACTACTGGGAAAAAAGCAAACCAATTTGAAAATCAGCAATGGGAAATTAAAAAATGAAGATAAAAAGCCATTTCAGCAAAGGAGATCTACAGATGGCAAGTAAGAACATGACATGATGTTCAATATTATTAATCATTAAAGAAATAAAACCACATGATATATCACCACACAGCTGTTGGAATTTCATATATGTATATATTTACACACATGCATACTACGTATATAATATATATTTCTATGTAAAATACATTCAAGTAAACAATACTTAATGCTGGTGGAGCTATGGAGAAAATAAATCACTAATCCATTGCTGGTGGGAATGGAAGCTGGTGGGAATGGTAACAGCCACACTGGAAACCATTTGTCAATGTATTGAAAAAATTGACTATGCCCAGGACTATACCACCCGGTCATCTGGCTCCTGGGCATTTGTCCTGGAGAAATGAAAACTATGTTCACTGAAACCTCTACCAAATGTTTAGAGTTCCTTTGTTTGTAATAACCAAAAACTAGAAACACTTTAGATGTCCTTCAAGGGTGAACAGTTATATAATCTGTGTTCATTTAAAAACATGAAATAAACTATTGTGACATGAACAACCTGAACAAATCCCCAGAGAATTATGCCAAATGAAAAAATTCAATCTATAAAGGTTTACATACTCTAGATTTCCATTTATATAACATCCTTGAAATGACAAAAATTACAGAAATAGAGAATGTAACAGTTGTTATCAAGGATTCAGTAGGCAGTAGGGGGAGGAAGGAAAATGAATTTGGCTACAAAAAGGCAACATAAGTGTCCTTATAGTGATGGAATTTGGTTTTGTTGTTGTTGTTGTTGTTGTTTGGTTTTTTTTTTATTTGTGCCAAATTCAATGTCCTGGTTGATGTATTATACTGTAATTTTGCAAAATGTTTCCATTGGGGAAAATTGGGCAAAGGATTAAGGATATCTCTCTGTAGTACTTCTTATAACTCTATGAGAATCAAGATTCCTCTCAAAATATAAAGTTTAATTTAACCATATTTATAATTAGTATCTCACTTTTTGTGTGGGTCCAGGCATAGCCTAGCTGGGTTCTCTGCAATCTGAAATTCAATTGTCAGGTAGGGATGGGTTCTCATGTCAAAGCTTAACTAGGGGTAGTCAAAGAGAGATTTAAGGATACTAAGTTACTGGTGTCAAACTTGAAGGGAGGGGCTGTGACCCCAGGAATACAGGTGATTTTGAAAAGCTGAAAAATGATTTTCTCCTAAGCCTCTAGAAGGAACACAGTGTCTTGCTGACACTTTGATTTTTAGGAGTTCTGACTTCTAGAATTATAACATAATAAATTAGCGTTGTTTAAAAAATTAAATAGAAAATCTTGATCTGCTTTCGAGTCATGCTGCTATTGGCAGTGTTCACTTTTTGAGGCTTGTCTGACTGAGGGCTTTAATCTCTTACTGGCTGTCCGTCAGAGGCCACCCTCCATTCCTTGCCATGCAGATTTCTCTAACGTGGCTACTTGCTTTATCAAGGTCAGCAAGGTAGAAAATCTCTTAGCTGGACAGATGTCATAATCTTACATAATATAATCATGAAGGTGAGAGGCCATCATCTTCTCTGTATTCTATTAGTTCACAGCAAGTCCTGGTCTCTTTACACTCAACGGGACGGGCTTACAAAGACTGTGAATACCAGGAGACAGGGATGACTGGGACTACTCACATATCACGGTGGCTCCGGAAAATGTGTTTATACACATTTCTTTCAAAGGCTTTTTATTTAATCACCATTTAATCATGTTTTGATTTAATTGAGTTTTGATTTAATCAGAAATGTGTTGACTGCTTTCTTAAATACTTGGCAGTTGTACCATATGATTTAAACTATTACTAAGTTCTACATTCATAGTAGATCTTGGACATAGAGGATGTAAATACAACATATTTATCATAGGAAATGAGATGTGTTCGAGCAGGTTGGGAAATAGTGCATCTTAGTTACATTAGACACTTTTAGACTATATGGTAATTTTTTAGACCTCTAGAAAACTTGTCATGTCTTGAGATATTACATTAACAAAGTTATTTGGGAATAGTGCATGCTTTAAAAGAAGCCTTTTCTATTGTATCTTACATGTATTACAAAAATTGTCTTTTTGGAAAACTTCCTAGCTGCCTTGAAAATTTTAGAAATCCTTTCAAAATAAAAAATGTATTCCACATGACATCTTTTACAGAGAGAATGCATTTAAGTTCCCTGTGACCTAGTAAACACATTCAAGGTGTAATTAATCAAATCTGTAGTAAATTTTAGATTTTTTTTAAGAATTATGTTTTCACCTGTCTTTACATATTAAAAATTGAAATATTCTCTTTTTGGGAATTAAGATAGAACACTTTCCTTTCTGTGTACCTCTAGTATGCTCCAAAGTTTCTTCTTCTTCTTCTTCTTTTTTTTTTTTTTTAATATGGAATACTTCATAAATTTGCTTGTCATCCTTGTGCAGGGGCCATGCTAATCTTCTCTGTATCATTCCAATTTTAGTATATGTAGTGCCAAAGCGAGCACCAGGGTTTCTTAAATATTCCTTACAGCACCTCTGAGAATAATCTTCAAGTGTTTCTTCAGGCCCAAATAATGTAGATCACCTGGAGACAATCCTAATGCCAGCAGTCTTCATTGTCGTAGGAATCATTTCCAATAATACCTGCTATCCAGATATCTCTAATCACTGTAACAGTATATACAAATATATGAGGTCAGGAATCAACAACTCCCACTACCTTCCTCTCTTCAAAGAAGGAAGATTCCCTTTCTTTTAGATATTTGGAGAAAAAGATATTTTGTCTGAATTTTCTTACAATAATCCCCTGCAAAATCATTCCCCACATGGCCTCTGCTGCTTGGCATTGCTGGATGTGTCTGGCACTGTGTGTCCTGAGCTGAACACTGGCTCCTTCTGCACCACCCCCATGACACCAATAAAATGTGAACCACCTTCTACTAAAATTTTAGAATTTTAAATATTTAGGATTAAAATTTTTGTAATAGAGAGGTTTGAAAGCACAGTACTGAAAAGAGAAAACCTTAGAAGGATTCTTATAATCAGGGGTCATAAAAATTTATTTGCAGGACATATCACTCCACTTTGATTTCTGTCATGATTGCTGAGTCTTCTTTACTCCCAGAACCGTGTTCATCTCCCCCAAACCTCCTTGTATGCCAGCTGCCTGCCAAAGGAGATTTCTGGATGTATTTCTATATCATTCAGAACACTCTGATATCCTCCTCAATTACATTCAGAGAGACCTGAACTTTTATAATTCAAAAAGTACCTATCTAGATGCTTTTCTAGGTAAGAGCAGGTTTTGTCTAAAATTAATTCGGATATTCCTCTGTGACATCGAACTCAAACTTCTGGTATGTTGAAAGGGTGAAGTTTTCCTTTCACCACCATAATAATAACCACTACCACTCTCTGAGACATAAAATACCCATAGTTATCATTTGCTGAGGCTAAAGTCCAGGTGTGTTTCACATGTTCCATATTTTAAGTCATTTAATCCTCAAAACAATGCCATTATGATTCCATTTGACAGCATAGTCATTATGAGAAGAGGCTAAATTCTTTAAAGGCACATACACAACATCCCTACCAGACGATAACCTATCTTCCCCAGGCTTCACTATTAAGAGACTTCTATTTAGGAAATTTTGTCTATTTTTCTGGTGAGTAGGGCAGCCAGGATTTTAAATCTAGGTTTCTCTGATTTCAGAATCTGTAGGTTTCATAACCTATAATCAAAAGACCTCACTGTATACAAACCTAAATTCTTTTAAAGATTTTATGATATTATCTATTGTGAAAAGTAGAATAATATTCTCATCCTCAGAATGTCTACCAGGGGTCCTCAAACTTTTTAAACAGGGGGCCAGTTCACTGTCCCTCAGACTGTTGGAGGGCCGGACTGAGGGCCCCGAGATAAGTCAGCTGCTAAGCAGGACAGGCAGCAGTGGCAAAAGGCGGGCTGAGTGTGGCCAGCGGGCCGTAGTTTGAGGACGCCTAGTACACCATCCTAATCCCAGGAACCTGTGGTTAGATTACATGGCAAACAGGAGTTAGGATTATTAGACTAAATTAAGGTTGCTAATCAGCTGACCTTAAAATAGGGAAATTATCCTTCATCATTTGGTGGATCCAATGTAATTATAAGTGCTTTTAAATGTGGGAGAGAAAGGAGTGTCAATGTCAAAATGATTCTACTTGAAAAAGACTTGACTTGTCATTACTGACTTTAAAAATGGAAGGAGGACAGGAACCAAGGAATGGTAAGTAGCCTCAAGGTTAAAGGCCACAGAACGTAATGTCCCCTAGAGTCCTCCATTTATCCCCAAAAGGTCCATTCATGCATTTCTGACCCCCACAATTATAATAATTTTTATTTCCCTAAGCCAATTAATTTCTTATAATTTATTGTAACAGCAATAAAAAATAAATCCACCTAGTATGGCTTTTGAGTCTCTCTTATTCCAGTGTTTCCAGATTGGAAAGTATTATGCTTGATTGAAAAGAATAAGTCCCTCTTTGACAGATGGTTTGACGCCATTATTCTCTCTGTCTCACAATTTTCACAAACCTTGCATTTTTATTTCTTCTTGACTCTAAGACAGTTCAATGCCCATTTTATGTTGAATTTTATTTACTCTAATTTTTCTCTGAAATTTAGGATTCCAAACTGTGTATAGACAAGGAAATAGAAGGTATGGCAACAGTGGGTTTTGGACGGCATGAAGACTGGGAGACTGAATGGGAGTTTCTATGTCGTAGTTGTCCAGATAAAGAAGAGGTAGGAGAGGGGTGATTAAGGCAGCCAGGGCAACACTGGCCCAATACACAAAGTCCTCCGGGTGGAAGGTCATTGGTACAGGTGACGTAAGCAAGGTACGAGTGAGAGATGAGATTGGAAAAGGCCATAAACTAGATTGTCAAGGGGTCTCAATGTCTTGCCAGGAAACTTTGATAATGTCAGATCAACAACAATAGGGCCTGTTAATCTCAATCTACTGTTCTATGCATTGAACTAAATGGGACTATTTTTTGCACATGAAAACACTTCAAAAATTTTTTAATTGAATTTTTTCTAGCGTTAAAGGCTTAATGTTGGCATTTACTGAGGATTAATATCAATATCTAGTAGATGTGATGGGGGAAATTAAGCAAAATATTAGATGGGATCTCCAGCTCCGGGGAGTTCACATAACTATTAGGAGAAGCAAGGTCAACAAGCACAGGAAACCATTTAAACTACGAAGAACTAAATAAAATCAATTATCTACATGGACACAAGTTACCTTGTACATGAAGAACTCAATAAATACTGGCTGAATTCATTACTAAATTAGTAATATTTCATTTTATTGTGATAATTTTATAAAGCAAAATATTTTATGTGACTGCTATAATTATTTGAAAAATAATATTATTTCAAATAATAATTGTTTGAAAAAGATATATCTCCTATATATTTCTTGAATATTTTCTAAAAAGTAAGACTGTGCTATTAACTAACTAACCAAAGTATTCAAAAAGGCACATCTAGTAAGTGATGATTGTTTCATTTATTCTGCATAGATAGCATGCAATTTTTTTCGTAGTTTAAGAATATTCTGTAATAAATGGGAGCGTGTACTTAAGCCAACATGATCTTAATTGGGGTTCTGGGACTTTTGAAAATCAGCTGCTACAAACAGCCCTTGGAATAATGACTTCCTGCAAGGGGTAAAAATTGATATTTTAGAAGTCTAGGAGAGCCTGTCTAGCATGTTAGTCTCTGCTCTGCAGAGCAAATCCCTTGAATGCCTTAAAAAGATTGATTTTTGATGTAAAGGCACATTTAATCATAGCTTTGAATGTTTGAAAAGTGTCTGTGAGGGCTTGCCTCTCAGTGGATTGGAAATCTATTAGCGTGTAGCCAAGAGGTCACTGAATAGCAGAAATAAGACTTTTCAAGTGTTCTGATGCAAAATTTGATGGGCCTTTTACTAAAGTCTTACATTTCTAAAAGCACAGCACTGATGCCCCTAATAAGCCTAACCAAATACATCCTGATGCGCACACGCTACCATTGTGGTTCCCACATATTGTATTAAAAAGTTCACCAGCCTTGCAGACCTTTCAACAGATCTGGTGCATTTATAAAAACATTGCCATCTGGAAAAAAATTTAGTGTCATTGGCTGTGATATTCCATAATTCTAGATTCTCTCAAATCCATTGTAAAATCAAAAGTATGTGCTTGATTGTCTACCATGTAAGTTGCATTTCCTTATATTTACAGTGTATGAATAAGCGGTTTCATAATGATATTCTACAAGTCCCCACGGCAGGCAGAGTCGATTTCTTTCCTATTCTCCCTCTTGTTGTCTGCTACTGCTACTTTCTAAGCGTTCTCTTTCTTTTTCGCTTGTTTCATTTGCAACAATTTCCCACTCTGCCACCACAGTGGACTCTTTAAAATGCAAACCACATTATGTCACCTACTGCTTCCAATGACTAGGAAGAAATCCAGCCCCAACAGAAGCTCTGAGGTAAGGAGGGCAAATTCCTTGGACCAGTCGGCAGTGTGTGTCCTTCCGCCATGCTGGCCTCTGCACTGGTCCCCAGCGCCGGAGTCAGGGTGCAGCCATCCAGTAAGAACAGCAGTCAGTGGTGACGGTTTCTAAGGTACATTTTGTTATACCAAGAGTCCAGTTCAAGCCGATTAGTCTTATAAACTTATTTAATAATTAAAATGTTGTCCATTCTGTTGCTTTTAGATATCCCTAGAATGTATTCAGGGATACAGAATACAGATTCAGATTCAAAGAGCTACGTTTCCTTATAGTAACGCATTTTACAAAGGGTTGTTCAAATAAAGATAGGAAGCGAGAAGCCACATAGGAGAAAGAAGAGGTCATTTCACCTGCCTTTTGTCAATATATCACGCCTTCTCCCTAGTTCTTTTAACCTGAACATTAACAGGAGTGATCCAAGGCACACTTTTTCTCATTTTCTCTAATCTTTGTCTCCAGAGCTGGCATGTCTTTGTACTTGAACTATTCCTGTTTACTTCTGTGTTTCTCTGTGCTAACTCCTTCCTTTCAAGCCTTTCCATCTACATTCTTCCACGAATGTGTGAATAACCTGTAATTACTCTCCACATATATCTTTTGAATTTACCTCTTCTCAAAGTCTTTAAAACTTACAAAGTCAGAAAAAGAGTTTAATCTTCTCAAATGGAACTTAGGGTCTTGTCTTTAATGAACTTCACGCCCTCGACCTACCTGCTAAAGAAGTCTCCATTCTTTTTTCAAAACCTGTTTCCTAGGATTCTTTTTCTCTCTCCTATAGTTTGGCTTCGTACCTGAGACTGCCGATTTGTCTCCAATCATTCAGACTTTCATCATGTAGTCGTATTTCTTCCTTTTTAATGAAGAACCCCATTATATGTATGAGAACACAGCTACTAGCCAGAGACTCATATTTCAACCCTCCTTGCCTGTCCTCCTCTTGTGTTAAGAAGCCTCTGTCTCATCGGTGCTATAATCCGCAGTCTGCGACCATGATTTGTCACCGTCCACTTTGCCTTGTCTGAGTAACTGATCCTCTCTTTCTTCATAGGCCATCCTTCTCTATCCTTTACCTATAATAATAATTTTTTGTCTCTTAATTCTAAATACAATTCTTATTCCTAATTACTTTCAAACTATTTTCCTCTATCTCCTTTCTCTTGTCACCGAACTTTTTGTAAGAAGAGATGTGACTTGCTGCTCCTTTCCCTCTCACTGTCCCAGAGACTCACGTACCAGGCTGTTTTCTCAGCATTCCTTGTTAGAATCCACAGATGATCCCCCAATTACAAAAACTACGGTCTGCATAGGCTTCATCTGCCTTAGTCGTGCCACACTCTTCTTTTCACTTTTTTGTTCAATTTTTAAAATATGAGCTTAATGTCTTCATCAATGAAGTAATACTACTAACAGTACAATTTTGGAATATACAAATTATGTATGTATAATATTGAAGGCGGCGTTAAAATGACTCGTGACATTGAAGATATCCACTGATGAAGTCACAATGAATTGTTAAGGTTTTCTTTCTAATCTCTCAGATTATTCATTTAAAAAATGTTTCCACAGTTATGAAAAATTGTTTTTAGTCTAAAAATATATAAGCTTAATCCTATCCATTATATTTGAAAACGCTATGTTATTTGACATAAAAATACTAATGAATATTAAATCTGACAATGATGTAGAGCGTTTTTTTCGTTATCTTTGAGTTCTTACAGTTATTATTTTATACACTCTGATGTTATATTAATGAGGGCATAATGTTCCTTCCTATTGCCTTTAATGATGATGCCTTTCTATGTTAAATGTCACTTTGTCCATTTGATGCATCTTACCTTTAACCATACATTGTCTATTACTAAGGTTGTCACTCCTGATACTCTAAAATCCTCTTTACCTAGATAAATTTGCCAATTTTATTTTAATTCTCACTTTTTGTTGATTTTTTAAAAAATTTCTTTCCATCCATTTACCCATGTATTCCTTCAAACAATATTTATTTTGCATCTTCCACCAAGGATATATGGTGTCTGAGGCAGGCCCGCGTTTGCCTTTCCAGGGCTTACACTCTAGCAGGCAGTACGTAGAACAAACCAGTAAACACATAATGGAAATGGTAAGTGCGGTGATGAGGATACGCTATGTGCTGTGAAAATGGGCCAATGTCTCTGAACTAGAACCAGGTGATTAGGAAAATGTCTCTAGAATAAAGATAAAATATAGAAATCAGCAGGTAAGGAATGTAACAATGAATGAATGGCACTTTCAATCCTGTTAAGAAGGTTAGGTTTTATCCCAAGCGCTAAATATATGTACTAGCCAAAATGTTGATCTGATGCAAAGGGCACTTTAGAAAAATCACCTGAGTTGCCATGTGGTGGAAGCCGGGAAAACTATAGGAGGCTATTCCAGTAATCTAGAAGGGGCACATATATGATCGAAGCTAGGTGGTAGGTCTGGGTTTCAGAGAATTGAAGCATTTGAGAGCTACCTAGAAGGAAGACTTTCATTCAAATTGAAATTCTGACAGTAGTTGAATATTTGAGTCTGGCACTCAGGAAGATCTAAACAGTAGATTAAGATAGGATAGTCATGTAGTCCCAGTACTTGGAAGACCACGCTGGGTGGATTGCCTGAGCTCACAGGTTTGAGACCAGCCTGAGCCAAGGCAAGAACCCATCTCTGAATTAAATAAACAAACAAACAAAGCCAGGCATTGTGGTGGGCATCTGTAGTCCCAGGTACTTGGGAGGTTGTGGCAAGAGGATCACTTTAGCCCAAGAGTTTGAGGTTGCTGTGAGTTATGATGCCATGGCACTCTATCAAGGACGACCAAGTGAGACTCTGTCTCCAAAAAAAAAAAAAAAAAAAAAGACTGATAGTCATAAGCATATGTGATTGATAATAACTGGATCTATTGATCTGAATGAGTACCTATCCCCAAGGCAAATATGCAAAATACAGGCCCTAGGACAGAATCCTACAGAGTGACATGCAATATTTAAGGATTTTTAGGCAGGGATTCTGAAAGCAGAGAAAGGAATTGAGGTAGTGGATGGGTCGGGGTTACTAAAGATTAAAGAATGCCTTGGAAATGAGGAGAGAATGTATAGTTTAAAACAACCTATATGTTATTCTTTGGAATTGGTTTCTTTTCAGCTATATTTCATTTATTTTCAATGTTTCAAATAATATTAATTTGAAAAATAATGAGTGTAATTTTTTGCCAACTAAAGGGATCATAAGTTTTTAAGAGCTGAACTACAAAATAACCTTGAACAGAGAAATTTGGTATGGAGAGTACAAGATTGAATAGTTAATGGAGAAATAAAGAAATATTTCTAGGCAGAGTTTGGCTGTATAAATAAGGTAGCTGAAAGGGAATATAAGGTTGGATCAGAAAGAGTTGTTTATAAAATGGGAAATGCTTGAGGATCTGTAAGTGCTGGGGAGAAGGATCCAGTTGAACACACTAGGGTGTGGTTTGCTACATGCTCTATACAGCAGATCCTTGGGGGAGAAGAAAAGGGACTCAGAGATCATATGACAATCGCCCTTAGACAAAAATTGTATTATAATACCTGTGCCATTGTAATGGGAGGGAAGAAAGAACAATTAAGTAATATGTAGGTTTTAGGCTTGGTGACAAGAAGTTCAGAATGAAATTTTGCTTTTCTGCAGAGTGTGGTGGCTTATCCCTATAATCCTAGTATTCTGGGAGGCTGAGGCAGGAAGATCCCTTGAGCTTAGGGATCCAGCCTGAGCAAGAGTGAAGCACCATCTCTACTAAAAACAGAAAAATTAGCCAGGGCTCATGGCAGGCACCTGTAGTCCAGCTACTCAGGAGGCTGAGGCTGGAGAATCTCTTGAGCCCAGGGGTTTGAATTTGATGTAGGCTAGGCTGACACCATGACACTCTAATATGGGCAACAGAATGAGACTGTATCTCAAAAAAAAAAAAAAGAAAAAAAAGATATATATATATATATATGTATATGTATATATATATATATTTCTTTCCCTTTTGTATTAAAACATCTACCTTTTATGGAGGAATTTAATCATTTTCATTGTTTTCAAACCTATTAATTTTCTTTCTTTCTTTTTTTTTTTTTTTTGAGACAGAGTCTCAAGCTGTTGCTCTGGGTAGAGTGCTGTGGTATCATAGCCTACAGCAACCTCCAACTCTTGGGCTCAAGTGATCCTCTTGCCTCAGTTTTTCAATTTTTAGTAGAGACGAGAGTCTTGCTTTTGCTCAATCTGGTCTTGAACTGGTGAGCTCAAGCTGTCCACCTGCCTCAGCCTCCCAGAGTGCTATGATTACAGATGTGAACCACCATGCCTAGTGTAAACCTGTTAATTTTTTAAATTTTATGTATCCATTCATGTCTGCATATAGGTAAATGTACAATGTATAAACATACAAACATATGTGCATCTGTGCAAATGTGTGTTTCTATAAATGCTTGTATGCATGGATGTATGTATGAGAGTGTGAGGATGTGGTGTATATATTTTTATTTGCAAGTGTGAACAGATGTACTTTCCAGGCAGCAAGATTAAGAGTGAAGACATTCCACTTTTACGGGGTAAGAGTGAAGACTCTCGAACATATGCTTCTAATCCTGGCCTCAACATTTATTAGTTGTGTGGCCCTGGGCAAATTATCTCCCTTCTTCAAACTTCACTTTCTATCCATAATAATGAAATAATAATAAAATGTGCTTCCTACGGTATGTTCAGGAGGCTTAGAGGGCTGAATTCCACATTTTGTGGAGACAGAGCACATAGTAAGGTCTTCCATATGGTGTAGATGTTATTTTTCATCTTTGCCTTTTCTCTATTTTATTTATTTTTGCTTCTTTTATATTTTATTTGCTTTATAATAATAGATTTGTTTTCATATTATGCAAATTTTTTGAAATCAGTGTTCTATTGCTAATCCAAAATTTAGAAAAAAATCTTTCTTCTGTCTGCTTTACCTTCCATTTTCAGTGAATGAAGTTTTTCTGGTACTTTGGAATATAAAGAATTTAAAGCCTCTGTTTTGTTCTTCCCTAATTCCTGCCTTGTTTCAAGTGATACATCTAATGTCAAAAAATCTCTGAATAAAAACTATGCGGACTTAATATTTAACAAATACATTTGTCATCTGCTTGCTTACTTCTATCCGTTCTTTGTATTTTTAACTCTTCACTGTTCACCACTAGCCCTTCCTTTCACAATGTACCAGCCTTGATTTTGTTCATTTGTTTCATTTGTCAACTACTTATGAATCCCTTTAGAAAAACATTTTCCAAGGGCTATTTTGTGACACTTTGTCTGGCTATTGCCTTCATATATAAACAGCAGCTTGTCTGAATGTGTGGATCATGGGTCATGATTTTCCCCTTCAGCCTCTATGGATACAGTTCCCTTGTGTTTGGCATTTGGTGTCTGAAAGGAGTTTTGGGCATCTTACATCTTACTTTTCCTGTGTTTGAAGCCTTCTTTATCCTTAAAATTCACCTTTGTCACCAAGCTATTTTTTGTTGTGTAGATTTTATTATTAATTTTCTTGGAATATGAGTCTCTCAGTCTCAAATTATACATTTTTTAAATGGATAATTTTCTAGAATTATTCATTTGATTATTATCGTCCATTTGCTTTGCTTTCTTTTGGGGCACCTTTCTCAGATAAGCTGAATTTTCATTGTGCCATTTTCCTCATTTTCTCTGTCCTTTTCCTTTCAATTTTGTCCTTACTTATTAAATTTTCACTATGTCAAGTCTGCTAATTATTGATTTAGAGAAAACTGTCTTTTTAGTCAATAAGTATGTTGTTTGTCAACAGCTTCTCCTCCTCGTTTTCACCTGTTCCTATTTCACAGTCATAGTGTTTCACTGATTTGTTTTTCTCTTATTTCTTAAGGAGAACGGGAAATCTGAGCCAGACACAGTTTTTCTTTTTTTTGTACGGAAGCCCTTTCTCATATGTTTTTTTTTTCTTTTGTTAATTATCTTTTCAAAAAGTCAATGTGTATTATATACAGTTTTATAATTATAGATTGCTCTTGGTTTTGTCATAAATTATTAGAATTCTCTACCCAGATCCTTCACAGAGGATTCATCAAGTTAACAGTGCTTCAGTCTGCCTCCTGACAATCTTAATACAGTGTCTCACTTTTCCCATAAAATTAACATGTCCAGACTAGACTAACAATCATCCTCCCCTCTGAACTCCCACAACAATGGCGCTATCATCTTGTCAATCACCCAGCATCAATCAGACTGCCTCTGACTCTTCCTCTTTTTGGTCCTTTCATAAAGACTTAGAGTTCTCACCTCCACCGCAATGCATGCGATGGAGCTTTCACATTTGTGCTATTGTTTCTCATATTCCACATTCATTACTTTAATAACTACTCTCTTGTCATTGTCCTGTTTCAAAGCAATCTGTGTTATCTTATCAGCTTATTCTTAAAGCTACATTCTAATAACATATTTCTTCAGAAGCTTTGAATAAGTCTCTTTTGTTTTTTGAATTAAGTATACAATCCACATGGCATTCAAGACTTGTCACAGTGTAACCCAATGTTGAACCAATCTACATTTAAAGCCTTATCTTCCACTATCCAAAGCAGGCGTCCTCAAACTACCGCCCACGGGCCACTTGTGGCCTGTTGAGGACATTTATCCAGCCCACTGAGGACATTTATCTGGCCTGCCGGTATTTTTGCCGCCGCTGCCTGTCCTGCTTAGCAGCCAACTCATCCCGGGGCCCACAGTCCAGGCCCACATTCCTGCCCCCCAATGGTCTGAGGGACAGTGAACTAGCCCCCTGTTTAAAAAGTTTGAGGACCCCTGATCCAAAGAATACTAAAGTCTAGAGTGATCCACCTGTCTGCGAGCATGTCTGTGGAGGCCAATGTATATCCCCCTCAAAGTGCTCCCTTCCCGGTTCAATTTAATGCTACAAACAGATATTGAGCTTCTATTGTAAGCCAAGAATGCTTGGTTATTATAATTGTTAAAATATAAATATAATATATCTCCTTAACTTACAGGTGACTGACAATATACAGTGCATAATATAAGATAATAATGTACTGGCCCAAATCAATAAAGAGCTGAAGAGCATGGAATGAAAAATGATGAAATATACCCAAGGAATTCAGGGTGGGCTTCCCAGAGAAGGTGACTTTCCAGCAAATATGTCAAAGTGAATTGGAGTTTCCTATCTGGGGAAGAGGAAAATGGTATTCCATAAAGTGAGGACACCAGAGAGAAAGTTCAAAAAATCATACCAATTTGTGATACATTTAGAATAAGGTAAATACTCTGGCACATTCATGTCTGATGTGTGCATACATGAAGTCTAGACATGGAAAATAGTAGGTACTTAACAGGTATAACTTGAGTAAATGCATAAAAGACTATGAGACTTGGAAATATTATGCATACATGACGGAAAGCGAAGCTGGACAACAAGAATGATGCTGTGTTATAATCTATGGATGCCGGGGGAGGACCTTTGCTTTTATTTTGTGAAACACTGAGCAGGGAAAAAAATTGCAGATGGAATTTAATTTTAAATAAAAGTTTCAGGCAGAATTTTAAGAAAATAGATACTATATCAGATAAGATACTGCAGTAGCAATGAGATAGACCACAAATGTGATGGCTCAGTACATGGAGATTGAGAGAGGACTCAGAAGAGAGCTGGTCTGTGCCTCTCAGCTCCCCTAACATAGGGACAGTTGGGGATGCTTTTCCTTCACTTGTATTCAACAAAAGAGGGTTTTAAGACCATTCAAATATTTTTATAAGCACTTTGCACAATTGTGAGGAGTTTACATAGCACAAGCAAATAGTTGACTTCTACTTTAAAAATTCTAAAAGTAGGAAGTGGCTAGATAGCTATTCTTGTGCCTACAGCAAAGGAGAAGCTCTTTTGGTTTGTAGCAAAGAAAGTTTGAATGCATGAGTATTTTCTGTGGGCCACCTGCAGGTCAAGAAGTAGAGGAAGTCTAGGACTATCATCTTAGGTCCTGTGTAACGGGTTGCCCGCAGGAGAAAATAGACCTCACTTTCTGGTATCTGGTTTATGTGGGTTGAGAAAGAAGTAACTGACCACTCATAATATGGATGTTTTTTCTTGGGTTTAGAGAGTAGAAGTTGAGAAATCAACAGTGAGTGAGCAATCTCCTGAAAGCCTACCCAACCACTAATGAGAGATAGAGCCTGCTTTAGACAGCTGCCAGACCTCTGAATATCAACTTAGGACACCGTGAGCTAAATAAGGACTGTCTTGTTCTCTGTTCTCTTGAGCTTCAACTCTGGAGTGATTAAGATGTTTGTGATGCTGGGAAGAAAAGGACAAAGTCCAAACCATCCTCCTTTTATTATTATTATTATTATTATCATTATTATTATTTTTGCTATGAACTCCCTCCTCCTCCCTGGTCCCCATTGTTTCCTTGATCCCCATCTTTTACCATCTTCTGGATTTGATGGAGGGAGGAAAGAATAAGTCTTAGTGTTAATTTAGACATAATATTTTTCATACAAAACTGAGATCATAACTTTGATTTAGAATGACCATTTCTTGAGCATTACCAAGAGTATTGCTCTTGAGTTTTGAGTTTTCATCCTGTAGAAAGGAAAAAAACTAAACATATTTAAGGGACAATGAGAAACTAAAAGAGATTTGTTTGATGATCATATCCCCTGAGTCATACTCATTCAATGTACCACTCACAGAAAGAAATTTTATGAACTTATCCGTGCTTGAGAAATACCATCCACATGCTGAACTGAAAAAGATGAACTAGGAAACACATCCCATCATGGTAAAACATCTTCAGGGCACCCCCCAGTCCATCCAGCCATTCCTGATTTTCTTTCACTATTTTTACCCTCCAATCAAAGCTCATCACTCATTAATTTATTCAGTAAATATTCATGGAGCACACACTATGTTTCAGACATTTTTATGATGTTTGAAATACATCAGGGAATGAAACAGATGTATCAATATGGGTTTATATTCTGGGTGGCAAGGCATACATCTCAATAAACAACATACATGACAATTGAGCCAATCTCACAATACACCAGAGAATAATAAGTACCCTGGAAGAAGTATTCAATACAGCAGGTAAAGGATCATAGTAAGCCTCCCTTAGAAGGTAAGATTTGGGCAAAGTCTGGAAGAAAGAGAGTTAACCATGTGACTATCAGGAGGAAAAAGCCCCCAGAGCTTTAATGTGGGACAAGATTGGTTGCTTTGTGAAATAGTAAGAAACTCATGGTGGCTGACTGAGTGAACTGGGGGAAGAGTAGTAACAAATGAGGTCAAAGATGTAATCGCAGCCAAGTTGTGTAGGACCCTGAACATCATTGCAAAGATTTTGACATTTACATTGAGTGAGGCATGGAGCCATTTAAGAAGGTTTAAGCAGAGGAGAGAGGTAATCTGTGTTGTGTTATATATATATATAAAAAATTATTCCTGTGGTCTTTTTTTTTTAACTGTTTATTTGACATTTACAATGGGCCACTTTCTATAATGTGGTTATTTGTGGACAAGTATCCTGTTATAAATTACAAATTCACTAAACTTTGCATATAAATGATACTCAACCCACATTTTTGGGAATTATTTTATTTTATTTTTTAGTCAGAGACTTACTTTGCTGCCCTTGATAGAGTGCTATGGCATCGTATCTCACAGCAACTTCAATCTCTTGGGCTCAAAAGATTCTCTTGCCTCAGCCTCCCAAGTAGCTGGAACTAAAGGCATTATGTAGGGCCCTGAACATCATTGCAAAGATTTTGACATTTACATTGAGCGAAGCATGGAGCCTCAATGCTCGGCTAGTTTTGTTTTGTTTTGTTTGTTTGTTTGTTTTTAGACATGGGGTCTTACTCTTGCTCAGGCTGGTCTCTAACTCCTAAACTCAAGCAATCCACTTGCCTCCACCTTCTTAAGTCTAATACTTCCCTAGGATTACAGGCATGAGCCCCACACCTGGCTGAATGTGGTTTTATATTCATTTAGGCAAACATATTGATATTGCCTGATAGTGAAAGAATTAGTCCATCAACTAGAGTGTCTGCTTGTCTCAGACTAATTATAATAGTAGAGTAGGGTGCTGTTACTCTCTATAAACCAAAAGGTGTGTCTTTAGGGCCTGTAGTAATAACTGAACCTTATTTTTTAAAGTTTATTTGTTTTTTTATTTTTTGAGTCCTTTATAAGAGTCTGAATTCCTTGTTTTTTTCACATTTGAATCATTGGTGTTCCATGTACATAGTAAGTAATCCCAGGCATTTGTTGAATGAATGCACAGAATGATGAAAATAGCCTCCCATTACTATAGCACTTTTTACGACTATAAAAGATCATCCCATGGAATGTGAATCATCCAAGTTTATTTCCGTGTCTCATGCTTAGAGCCTGATTTTCTAGCATAAATAATTTCCATAACTGTAAGAACAAGGAAAAAAACGACTAAAAGAAGGAAGAAAAAAAGGAAGAGGAAAAATGGAAGAAAGAAAGAAGAAATGAAGATAAAATGGAAGGAAAAAGGACAAATAGAAAGGAAGGAAGGAAGGAAAAAGGATGAAGCAAAAGAGAGAAGAAAGGAAGGAAGGAAAGGTCACCCTTGCGGCTGAGGCCACTTTCCTCACGTAGCCCTGTGACATCCTGCCTTACCCTTTCTTCACAGTCTATTCCACATTCCTTCCCATCTCGCCATTGTTAATGTTTAAAAAGTGAAAAGAGTATTATAAAATAATATTTCCTGACTTGCTTGACCTTGAGTGATCCAAAAAACCCATTTCTCAGTGGGATTTTTATTCTGCAATAAAGAATAAAACATTATAGCTGCTTGTCCAGGAACTGGTCAGATTTTCCTAGCCTCTTTTACATATTAGGCAGCGAGTGTGCAGACAGAGCAGCCAAGAACCCAGTGATTAGTGCAGCTGACTGTGGAAATCAGCTCCCGTGAACTCGCTTTATTGTAGAATGCTTCTAGATCAGAACTTCATAGGCACTTCCTGTGTTTTCATTCAGCAGCAAGCTGTGTGCAAAATCCGTGCAGGTTTAGAAAGATTCCTTCCATCATTGGGAGTATTCTAATCCAGAAAAGGTCCAGGTTTAAGATTTGAACAATTTAGATACACATGACTGTATAGACAGTTATATGAAAAGGAATCATTTCAGGAAAGATAACAGGCATATTTCACAAAATGAGGTGTTCGAGGACCCTGACCATAACAATTTCTTACATAATAGCCAGGCCTGTGGCCATTATCTCAATGCAATGAAAAATTCAGGATTTCAAAAAACATCAAAGAACTGAAATCTTATCCTGCTGACATCTCACACAATCTTATAAGGTGTGAAAAATGAGTTCTCTGAGCTTCTTTTCAGAATTGCACACAGTGAATAGAGCATCAGCTTTGTCCAGGTGGTGAGGAAGGAACCCCACACAAAGCCAAAGAAAGGGGTGGGAATACAGAAGCCAGTGGGTTTGCTTTCCCGATGAAGGTGTGATTCGGCCAGCACAGACTACATAATCAGACGCAGATCATTTGTCTGTTATGTGTATATTCAAATTAAAAAATGAAAACAAAATGAACATTTTACTGAGGTTTTTTCAACAATTTTGTTGGTGTGAATCTATCACTTATTTTCATGATATTACCCAGTTACTTTCAGAAATGGACTGAATTATTTTTGTCTGTAGGTTGCTGAAACTCTGTTACTGGCATCGATTTACCTATGTGGCTTTAGTAAGCCACTAGCCACTTTTTTGTGCCCTACATTGTATTAGGCATGGAGCAGAGAAGTCCTCATCATTTAAAGTACTGATCCTGGGCTTGGGCAACCTGTGTTCCAGGACTGAGATCAAATCCTGTCCCATTCTAACATCCTCATTGGTTTACTTTAATTGTTCTTAGCATCAGCTTTGTTACCTGTAAAACAAAAATAAGGCTTGTTATAAATGTTGAAGGAGAAACGAATGGGACAGTCTTCTGTAAACTTATAAAATACCCCAAATACCCTACATAGTACTGTTATCAAATGACCAAACCTTAAGCCCATATTATTTGTGATGAGGGATTATTTTTTTTTTTTCCTGTTCACTCTTATTTTTGTAGTGGGTTGAATAATGGCTGCCAAAAAGATATGTACAAGCTCTATTCCCCAGGACTGGTGAATGTGACTTTCTTTGGAAAAGGCATCTTCATTGCTGTAATCAAGCATAGTGTGATGAGATCATTCTGGATTTAGGTTGGCCTCCAAATCCAAGGATAGGTGTTTGTTTGTTTGTTTAAGAGAAAGGAAGATGGAGATTAGAGACACAGATACACAGGGGTAGGGGCTAAGTGAAAGCAGAGATTGGAGTTAAACGGTCCTAGACCAAAGAATATCACACCAAAGCTTACTGTAGCCCCAGAGCTAGGAAAGAGGCATAGATAGATTTTCCTGCAGAGCCTTAGAAAGAACTAATTCTGACAACACCTTGATTTTGAAGTTTTATTCTTCAGAACTGTGAAAGGATAAATTTCTGTTATTTGAAGGTACCCTATTTGTGGTATTGTGATACGACAACCCTAGGAATCAAATATAATTGTGATTGGGCACTGAATGACCAGTCCGGACTACTGAGTTTACTGAATTTTCTACAGATTCAAAGTTAATGATAATTAGGAAAAAAGAAAATGGCCCCAAAATGCTTTCCAAGTAATTTCCACAGTTACATCAAAAGATATGAACCTCTTCAACAAGAATGATGTCTTAGTAGAGAAATAATGAAATTTTGAATATTAAAATTTGTTTTCCTTCAAAAATCAAGTAGGCCAAGGTGCAATTTTACATTTCATATTTAAAATACAAAGTTATATTTCATTGTTGACGTATAGGCAAAATTATTTAAAGAAATTTAAATTTCTTTTCACTTCTTTGAGAGTAAACAATTCATAGGTTTATATTTATATTTTTGGTATGCATATATTAATAGATATTCCAAATATTATATTTGTTTCATATACTTGGAACTATATTTTTGGTCAAATGAATTTTGAAAGATATGTCATCAGATTACATTATTTTATAACATACTTACTGTTATAATTTGTTATTCAAAGCATTTGATACATGTTAATCAGGAAAACATATGACCTATTAGTACTTCTAATATAATACATATATGTCTGATAAAATGAAACAGAAACGCTTCTCACACCTTCCATAGTAAGTCACGCTTCTGATTCTGTCGTTAGTCTTGGAAAGAACTAATTAATCCTAGTGGAAAAGTAAAAGGGCTCAGCTTTTTAGAGTTCACTTTTTTTTTCTTTATAACTTGGAAAGCAGTTTTTGCAACCTGATCTCTCTTAATTTTAGCTTCTTACTGAATTAGGGAGGGTAGGGGAGGAAGGGTCCATAATAATAGTTTGCAATCCTTGAGCAAAAAACAGTGGTTCTCTTGCTACTTTTCTGGACCAGGGGAAAAATTATGACCTGAGTCATTGGGCAGGTAAAAAAAAAAATTTTTTTTGAAGATTCTTGAAAATGGCTTTGTTTGAATCTTGTCAACTCAGAAGTGTTTTCTTATGCTTATCAATAGGGATCAGGCCAGGGACTCAACCATTTTGTGCCACGTACTTCCAGGCAGTTGAGGGAGGTCTTTGGATCCCTCTCCTGAATTATGCTATTTATTCTTTGCTTCTTTGTTTTTAAATTTCTATTTTGAAATAATTATAGACTCACAGAGAGTTGAAAAAGTAGTAAGTAAAGTATGTTCATCCTTTACCCAGCTTTCCTCCATGTATACACATTTTATGTAACTATATCAATTGGCATTGTAGCAAGACTGTCAAATAGATTACAGATGTTATTCAGTTGTCATTGACTTTTACATGTAATTATGTGCTTGTTTTTGTACCAGTGAATATGTGTATATATAATATTTTCTTTCAGCATTACTGAGATTGTTGACTTTGAATTTTCCGTCTCATTCTACACAGCTTACATTAGATCTAAATTTATCATGCAGCTGTGTCTGATCTCCATGTCATGACATCTTCCTACCATCTTCTTTATAGTTACCTCAGATCTGTAAATACTGATAAAGTTTTATCTATGATAAAATGATGGAAGAAGGTAAAATATTAAAGCATCAATCAAATATTCAGTGCACCTACATTTATGGAACATTCGGTAGGTACAAAGAGTTTTCGCTAGGAATTAGAGTTTCTCTGCCAAAGAAGGAAAATTCAGCTATTATGGTAAAATGCATGATAAATAATTCACCAAAAAAAAAAAAGAGAGAGAGAGAGAGAGAAATATCATAAGCTTATTGCAAGCATATATCATTCTTTTCATGGTACTTAGAAGTTTTGAAGTAAAGAACATTATTTTGATTGAAGATATGAATTTAAGGCCAAATTTTGGCTCTATGGCCTGAGGTAAATCACTTAACCTCGTTCAGTCACAGTTTACACAGCTGTAAGAGGAGAAACCAGATGCTCTTTTGGATGTTTCTAGGTCTAAAACACCATGAATACAACATAGATTTTTCGTTTGTTTATTTTTCTTTTCTGTCTTTTTTTTTTTTTAAGACAGAGTCTCACTCTGTCACCCTGGAGAGGACTTTGGCATCATAGCTCACATTAGCCTCAAATTCCTGGCTTGAAGCAATCTTCCTGCCTCAGTCTCCCGAGGAGCTGGGACAACAGGCACACTCCACCACACTTGGCTAGTTTTTCTATTTTTAGCAGAGATGGGGTCTCCCTCTTGCTCAGGCTGGTCTCCAACCCCTGAGCTCAAGCAATCCACTCACCTTGGCCTCCCAGAGTGCTAGGATTATAGGCCTGAGCCATTGTGCCCAGCACAAAATAATGTTTTCATACTCTGTGACAAGTACGTCTTCAACCCAAGTATAACGTAAGAAGCAACTGTTTGCTTATATTCTCAAGTCCACCCAGTTAAAGAGCCATGATAGAGAACCATGTAGGAACATGGTTTTGTTGGGTTTGTGGGGCCTATCACTTTAACTCTTACTGGATTTATTGCTCACCCTACGTTCCTCCTTCTCAGTGTCCCACCATTTTATGCCATTAGTTTGCTGTTTGTTGAAGCTCTGTACCCTCTTAACAAGTACTTCCCAAGTACATCTGACTGCAGACCTCCCGCCCACCCACTTCCATCAAAAACTATTAAGCAAAACACTATGGGAAGCCCTGTCCTGAGTCTCTATCCTCCAGCAGCAGAACATTTCTGTTTCATGATTCCGTCCCACTAGGCCCCTTTTAGGAGAAGATATTTGATAAACCTGCTACTTTATTCGACCATGGAGGGAGGATGCTGATGTTCTACTCACAGTAAGTTGATTTGGTTTCTTTTAAATCGCGTGCTTCCTAAAGAAGGTGTCATATGGAGCCAGCCTGTCTTGGCTGTTGGTGTTCCCTGTAACGTGACCTGCAGAGTTTTGATCAGAAGGGCTTTGACTTCCCTCACGTTGTGCAAGAGGATCTATTTCGAAATCATCTAAATTATTTTTATTTATGCACATTGGTATATCTATTTGAAAATAATCTAAATTATTTTCATTTATGCACATTGGTATATCTATTTGGAAATCATCTAAATTATTTTTATTTATGCACATTGGTATATCTATTTGGAAATCATCTAAATTATTTTTATTTATGCACATTGGTATATTATTTTGCTATGTTGTTGTAATTTTGGAGAACATTTTATTACCATTTTTGGCATTTGGAGAATTTGATCCCATTAAATTTGTTAACAAAAATCCAGTTTTCCGTTTTAGTAGAGGTGAAAGAAACAAATCAGAATTTTGTATAGTGCCAGTTCTTATTCTGTCTTCATTTTTCCAGTAGAAAACGTAACATTAGTGACATACCTGACGTGGGAGTGAGCGTCTCTTCCCCCATGTTACATACCGCCTCTGAGTTCTCTGTCCGATGGGTTCCTCTGAGGCCTATCGGAGGTGTCAGCCCCTTACTACATTATCAGTGTATAACTCTGTCGTATGTCCTTTACATTCCTTTACATCCATAATAACCTTCTAAATATCTGGCTTTTCAGCCTCAGCATAGATACCTGGATGCTGATAGAAAAGACTGTAATCACTGTGACAACTAGATTGTCCTAGAGGGGACCATCATCAGCCCCTTAGTGCTAAGACAACTCATGTTGGTTTGACACTTTATCTTTCTTCATCATCTTGCCAGTTTCTCAAAACCTTCTGGGACCTGTACATGGTCAGTAGTATCATGGTTTGCAACCTGTAGGAGGCACAGAGAGATTAAGAGACTTACTAACCATGAAGCAAACTATGTGGACTAGTCAGTTCTTCTGAATTCTGAAGGAGTCTTAACTGCGCTGTCCTTATTCCACCCAACCTCATATGAGCTAAGTCATGTGTCATGTTTGAGAATAAAGATCAGTTCCTAAAACACTCAGCCCTTCTCAAAATGGTATGCCCAATAAGCCCAACAAAATGATGTTCTTATGCCTCTACTCAAAATCTTCCAGTGGGTCCCCATTGATTTTTCAGATTATGACCCTAAATCCTTGTATGATCTGCTCCCTTCTCCCGTAACTCGCCCTTGACTACTTTTCCCCTCACTCAGTCTACTCCCATACACCTGGCCTCCTCTGCGTTCTTCAGACATAGCAGCGTAATCCAATCTCTAGGCCACTGTACTGGCTGTTCTTATGCCTGAGTCATCATTCTCCTGCATATTCACTCTTGAGACAGTCACATGTCACCTATTCAATGAAGTCGACCTTGACTGACCACTTTTAAAATTGTAACTATCCCACCATCCATTTTAATCATCCTTACTCTGCTTTATTTTTCATAACACATTATTTGGTTTTGTATGGAGCACATCTCTCATTTGATATGCTCATTATAAGCTATTGGATTCCCCTCAACTGGAAGGTAATCTGCTTAACAATCGGAAATTTTGTCTGTTGGGTTTGAGGATGTATCCACACCACCAAGTGGGGCTCGACAAATACCAGTAGAATTGATGAACCCAAACTTTGCCAGTCTATTCTGGTTTGCAATCACCAACCCTCCCATAGAACCAGGCTTTGGGAGGCTGCATTTCTTTCCTCAGGGAAACAGTTAACAACCTTGGCACTCCCTCAAAGGAGAAGGTGACAGAAAAGCCACCTCACTTTTATAGCTGGTGGGAAATCCAATTTAAGAACTCCTGTGTTCTGTAATAGAATATAGTCTGATAAAAAAAAATTGAAAATAATTTAAAAGCTTCCTGGTCAGCATTACTTTTATCAGCTGTTATATCTCTATCATGTAGCTCTTTTCAGCTTTAAAATTGTAAAATGCTTTTTCCTGGGTATAAGTTGGAGAAAAAGATTATCTAATTGTTCTTTCTCTTAAGATAGGGTAAGCAAGCTACAGAGAAATTCACTTGCAGAATTCTACTTTGTACACCTGGGCCTGTTTTGCAAACGACCAACCTTCTCCAATTAGACTCCAATTAGACATGTATGTGTCTGTTCATTTGGTGTGTGTGCCTGTGTCCCGCTGTGGATGTATGTTTGGTGAATTTGTTATTTCAGACTATAGCATTTGTTTCAGTGCCTGGGAAAGTGTTTTAATTGTTTTTATCCTGAAAGTGTGCAAAGTCTGTTCAGAGAGGCGGTACTTCAGTCTTACTGAGGACGGAATGGTCAAGGTCTTCTAACTACCATAATACAGCATTTCCAGTCAGCCTGCAGAGTGATTACCTCAAGACAAATAGGAAATATTTTGAGACCTCTTCTGGTTTTGAATAGGAGAAAAATGATGGCCACCTAGATGTTATCCAACAAGCTCAATCCAAAAGATTACTCTCCCTTTTATCATTTTATACCTTGTTTTCTTAAAATGTCCCCTGGCTAGAGATAAAGGGAACTTCACTCAGTGTGGATTGACCAAAGGAAATGTTAATTGAGGGCAGTGGTATTGTGTAGCAATTCCCGGCTCTGTCAGCTGCTTAAATTTGTTGATTCACTTGGAAAATGAGAAAGGGGAAGGAAGGTGTAAATGTGGGCAAGCACGTGCGCTTTTCAGGACGTGTGTTGAGCACCAGAAATGGAGGTGAAGAAGGCAAAGAAAAAAAAATACAAAAATACAAAGCAGGCTTATCTCGGAAATCCATCTGCTTACAATAAGTGATGTGCTAATTTTCTTTCTGAGTGTTACATTCCTCATTCCTGTTCTTGGTGAAGTTTATTATCAAGTAAATGAAACGGCAACGGACTCATTCCAGGGTTTCATCTCTCTTTCAATCTCTTTTTCCTCCCTCCCCCTTCCTCTCTCTTTTGCTTTTTGTAAAACTAAAAAGGAAATTGACTTTAATTCAAGAGGCATATAGGCAAGTGGAGTAGCAGCACACATCTGAGATAAGTGTCACGCACTTTTTAAGGAATGTCATAACAGCCCATTTTCTTGAAAAGTCAAGTGAAATTAAGTAAAAATAAAGACTCTGCCTTCAGGTTGAAAGTCAATGGTAGTGTTGTTGGAGGACTTTTATAAGTGTAGTGAATTAGGAGAGATATTGTATTTGTTCCCTAAAATACAACATTGATTTGAAAAAAAGATAAGATGTCTGAGCTGACAAATATAATTTCTTGTGTCTATGTGAGTAATATGATAGGACCATATTCAGTGAGGTTGGGCCAGGGTGAAGAATTTGTGCCAGTGTTATGCCCGAAAAATTCTCCCAAACAGCCCCAACAGACGAATCCGAGACACACTCCGATGTAAAAGACATGAGGTGAGGTTTATTCAGACCCGGGTCTGGACTCTCCTGGCATGCAAGCCTAGGACGAGCCCCGAACTTGGGGTAGAGCAAGTTTTTATGGGGTACAGAAAGCAAGAAGGGTAGGGTCCATTACGAGTACACTCTTGATTGGTGGTTGATGATTTCATTAGTAAAGGAGGATTTGCATTGGTTGCTGATGATTTCACTAGTAAAGGTGAATTTGGATTGGTACAGGTGAGGGGTGGGGGGTCCCTTAACCGGGGGCTAGAGTTGGTGCAGCCTGATTACATGTATTTCAAGGTAATAGAAACTTATTGTTTATTATACAGCTGTTTGCCTAAGGTGACTCAGTTTACGGCTCAGTGGCTGTGCATCCTGGGGTGGGGGAGAGGCAGTAGGGAGTGGCCCTGCAGGTTTCACTGGCGGAGGTTGGGGCAGAAGGGCTAGGAATGGAACTTATCAGTAAACAGCCAGGAATGGGGCTTGTGCTGTAAACAACAAAATGGAGCTAGTTTGGCTCTCACACCGGGGGTCAGGGAGAAGGATAATCCTTTCCATAGTACCCCCAAATAAAGACTGTTCTTTGTTTTTAAGTAAGGGTTGGCAAACCTTTTCTGTAGGGCACCAGTTTGGAAGGATTTTAGGCTTTGACAGACAGTCTCTATCACAATTACTCAGCTCTATCACAACTATCATGTGCTGGTTGTGTTTGGTAGGGGAGAAAAAATATCTTTTTCTCATACATCCTAGGTTCATGGCTGGGGCCCTTATAGCAAAAGATGTATGAACAAGAGAAAGCATACAGCTGTATTTGAAATGACAACCTAAAGAAAGAAACTGAGGCAACATCAATATAAGTGGAGAGTCCATTTAAATACAGCAACCCTGAAGCATTCATTCAAGTTACCTTAAATATATACTTCTGATAGCAGAAGTTACAAGTGGGTTTTTAAAGGAAAGAAAATAAGGATACTTTTTATTTTGACACAGGCTATTGATTGGCTATACGTAGTTCTTGATATACAAATTCTAGGGACATAAAGGTAATAGAAGAAGGTCACAGTAAATTTATCAGCTATTCTGGAAACTACAGGGAAGGAGAGGGGGAAAAAGTCTTTAAACAATTAACCCTGGGAATGGATGCAGGGAGGGGGCGTGGCTAAAGTCCCATGCTCTGGTCTTCCTGGGCCTGATACATTTTGACACTTCACATTCTTCAGAGTTCTTTAAGTCACTTTTCTTTCTCATAAGTTTAGATGACATGAGAGTCTTTATAAGAAAATGATGACCAAAAAAGACAGTTAAAATCTATATAGGTTAAGAAAGCCAGTTGTGGTGGTTTGTGTCTGGAGTCCCAGCTACTTGGAAGGCTGGGCTGGGAGGATCACTTGAGCCCAGCATTTTGAGGCCATAGTCACCATGTGTTAGGGTGACAGAGAAGCAGGCCTGACTCTTATTCCTAAGAATCAGTGGGAGGCAAAGCAGGCCTGGCTCCATTCTGTTCTTTTGTTACATTTTATTGCTTCAAAAAACCCTGATTCCTTGCCTACCCGCCCATTGCATGGTCTTTTAAATACACCTGGTTAGAACTGTTAAAACTTTTAATATTGTGTAGAAAGTCACTAACTACTACTATTGTGTAAAAACCATTAACTACCCTGTGATAACAACCCTGGTGATTATGTTAAAGTGGTCTTCATACCATCGGTATATGATATTGAAAAAAAAATTTTTTTATTAAATCATAGTTGTGTACATTAATACTATCACGGGGTACAGTGTGTTGTTTCCATATACAATTTGAAATACTTTCATCCAGTTGGCCAACATAGCCTTCATGTCATTCTCATAGTTGTTGTGTTAAGACATTTATATTCCACATTTAGACGCACGGCCTACAGATATATGAAAAAATGCTTCCCATCCTTAATCATCAGAGAAATGCAAATCAAAATTACTTTGAGATATCATCTAACACCAGTAAGATTAGCCCATATTACAAAATCCCAAAATCACAGATGCTGGCATGGGTGTGGAGAAAAGGGAGCACTTCTACACTGCTGGTGGGATTAGAAACTACTACGTCCCTTTTGGAAAGTCATCTGGAGAGCACTTAGAGAACTAAAAATGATACTGAAATGTTAGAAGAGCAAGCCTGACTCCATTTCACTATTTACTCCCTTTTACCTTCAAAACTCCTTCCTCTGTTTGCCCTCCCATTGTGTAACAGTAAATGCATTTGCCTGTGACTGTGGCCCTAGTGATTACAGCTCTTTATGATCATGCCCTTCAAGGACCCTTACCTATAATTCTGCTCCCTACATTTCCCCTTAGGACATTGTGGTTTATACCTATTTTGTAAGGAAGGAAAATTACTAATCACTCTAGCGATCATAGGATTGTGTAAAATAACTAACCACCCTACCCTCGTGATTCTCCTTCCCCTTTTAATTGCTTTTTTCACTTCTGTAATAATGCTTTCTTGGCTCCTGGTAAAGTTTTGCCCTGTCAAAGCCAGGGCCCAGACCACTCGGGACTGCTCTCAGAAAGCCCATGTTGGGACACTGAGGCAGTCACCGGCTGGCTCTTCAATAAAAGTTCTCCTCTTTAAATTTGGCTTGTCTGGTGATGTGGTCTTTGAGAGACACAATGGTGCATATGAACAGCCACTGTACTCCAGCCTGGGCAACATAGTGAGACCTCATCTATAAAAAACAAAAACAAACAAACAAAAAAAATTGTGTATGATGAGCCTTTGGGTTGGACCAAAGGAATCTGATTTAATGGTGTTAAATAAACTAGGGGGGAATAGTGGGTCTTTTTTGTTCAGATTGTTCTCCGTTCCCCTGCGTCTTCAGAGATAAAGATGTTCCTTCCAGGTTCAGGGTAGGCACCTCTAAGAATCGCACTGTTTGAGGAGAAGGTCGGAAAACCCTTTCTGAATGCTATGACCTGCTTCAGGGAGGGCAGGGAAGGTGAGAGTGACCGTTCTGCTTCTGCTATTTTATCAAATGTGGAGGTACCATGTTTTGCAATAACATGTCCTGAGCCCCATAATTTTCAACAGCACTTTATTATGGACTCTGGGATTTTTATTTCTTATTAGTTCATTATGTCATGAAATATTTTTCTTTTCTGAATTATTGAAAAAAAGTACAAACCATTCCTACCTTGTGCACTAGATGAAACCCAAGATTTAGAACCCAACCTACAGTTTGCTGACTTCTGTTTTGAGGCACCAACAGATTTATACCAAGGCAAGTGATGGAAATCAGCACATTTTTAGAGTGGGTCTATGACAGACGTTTTAGAGTTTTACAAACTTCACATTCATTAAATTATTTCATTTCTATTGCATAATAGATGCGAGGGTTAGACTGATAAATGAATATGGTTCTAGTCCTGAAGAATTTCTCAATTTGGTGGAAGAGACCGATAAACAGTTAAATATAATTCTCCATTCTAACAAAGGTGAGTTTAAAGAATAGAAACTTAGATTCAAGAGTGATTAATTTTAACTGAGAAAGATGGAGGACTCTGGGGACACTTTACAGAGTTAATGAGATGAAGCAGGAAGACTTGGTAGGGTTGGAGTATGAATGAATGATTTCTGCCCACTGGATTGATTTGCTGATGGCCATAATTTCTAATATTCCATAGTTAAAGCAGTGCTTGGAGCTATAATGTTTGTTTCAAATCATCTGCAACAATTGGATTATTTTTCTTGGTGTACGTTATAGAGTATAAGTTATATTTATTCCTGGCCAAATAAAACACCAAACACTGCCCCCACCCAGATTAAACATTAATTTGCCTCGACAGAAATCAATTAGAACTCAAATGGGTAATTGCTTATACTCTGAGAAGGACCATAAACTATAATAGAAAGAATAAGAAAGCCAAAAAATGAAATCACAAAGGCTGATTCTTCCCTCATTCAATCATTTATTCAGTCAAATACTTCCCATGACAAATGCCTCACAGGTCTTAGTGACAGTTTGGATGATGGAGATACAGTGGCAAAAAGAAAAAAAAAAATTCCTGATTCCATTCTAGTGATCAGACCAACAATGCCATGCAATAATAAATTAAGGAACCAAAACCAAATTAAAAACATATGCTATTGTAACAGGGTAGAATGGGAGCTAGAAGAGGGTCACCCACAGCAGGACAGCCAGTGAAGGCTGCCCTGAGAAAATAATGAGGTACCTGAGACTTCAGTAGATGTTCGAAGTTAGCCACGGTTGAACTTGGAGCCAGGGAATGCTGGGCTGAGGTAATATGAAATACAAAGGAAGGAGTTTGGTGTTACCTTCTTGAAACAGGAAGAGGACTTCCTTAAAGGAACTTACTTACTGAAAGAGAGGAAGATGGTTAATAAACTGAGGTAGAAGATAATAGCACTCTTTAATGTTATGTTAAGTCGTTTGGATTTTGTTCTAAATGCATTGGAAGCTGCTGAAGGGTTTCATGCATTAAAGAGGTAGCTAATTCATAATTTAAAAAGTCTGCTATTATATAGAATAGGAAATGTTGCGCAAAGGTAGAAACCTCTTGCAGAAGATTATTAAGTCCTATCATAGGCAAAAGTACTTTGTATCAATTATTTGAAGCAAGATTGGTAATAATTATTATGCTTTTAAATCATTTTAAATGTTTTCTTGAATTTTTGAATTTAGAGAACTGGCTCACTTACAAATAAATATGCCTGTTGGAAAATGAACCAATTTGCACATGTGGCTTATTAACATTTGTAAGATGATGGACTCACGTCTATCATAACTAAAGCCTCACAAAGATGTTATTACATCTATCACTAAGATTCTAGTTAATATTAGTTTTAATATATTTGTTGTGTGGCTTCTTTGACAAACGATTTTGTTATAGGGCCAACAGCAGTATGAAACTGCATGAGATATAATCCCACCCTTAGGAGTCTAGTCTACTTTCCACAAAGCCCATCTTTAAAAACTAAATTTTCATAGATTGTGTGTAACCCATTTGACTGTGATACTTTTGTCCATGGGGACAGCAAATTTCCCCGTTCATGGTCCATTTCCAGTGGCATCTTTTGTTATGATCAGCATCACGCCCATGCTCTCTCTTAAGAATTCTCTCTTGCCACATTTAAAATTGTTCTCACAGTCCTCTTTTCCACAATTCATGCTTATTCCTAAGTCCCAGTCATACAATGTCTACCAGCTCAGGGCCTGGTACATAATGCATGGGTAGTAAACATTTGAATGAATAGTTCCAGAAGCTATGTAATAACAGCTAACCTGTATTATGTACTTATTAAAAAATCCTAAAACCCATTGAGGGAAATATTCTTATTTTCATTTGTTTTATATCTGAGGACACTGAGGCACAGAAAATATAAGTAACTTTTCCAAGGTCTCATAATTATAAGGGTAACTGATGGAGCAGATATTAAAGCCAGGCAATCTGGATCAACAGCTTGCACTCAGCTGGGTCCTTAGTCCTTTGTCCCCACAGGCCTGAGCCTGAGAGATTTCTGTCCTTTGAATTACTAGGACAAAGGAAAACCTGGCTCCTTTATGTCATTGGCCATACCTTTAATTGCAGTCCTTCCTCATAGCTGAACTGCATGAAGTTCCCTGGGCAGAGCTCTGCTGCTCCTATCTGTGTCTTAGACCCAGGACTCGCCCCTGAGCGTGCCCCTGGGCAGCTGTGCCGGATCCCACATGTAAGAGCCCTGTGCTTGACTAATGCTGTGCTAGTGTGAGCTGAAAGTTCTTAATAGTTTACATTTGAGCCTATGTTTTAAGAGTGAAGTCCAAAGAAATAAAGGTGTGTGAACAAGAAAGGGAGGATAAATACAGCATGTGCACCCTGTGTTCAATATTTCTTGACTGCAGTTGACAAACAATTGGTCCAATATTGGTCCTCTTGCCCTGCAGGCAAATAGATACTGTCCTGTTAGCCAACACACTGGCTGAAACGATGGCATGGGAGGAGAGGGAAGATTAGGCAACCTCATAGTTGCTTTTCCTTTCAGTCTTCTCTTCCTATTCGGTTGGCTTGAACATAGTGCTGGTGGAATGTGTGGTATCAAGAAGGGAAACATCAGCAGTTGACTTCAGTTTTTGCAGCATTTCCATTGTTCTGGTTAAGAGCAAAATTTAGGTACGTGTGCATACAAGGCAAAAAGTACAAATGTGTCATTCAGCAATTCTGCACAGGAGTAAAATGCTGTCACATTTGCATTTAAAACTGATACTGCTATAAAAATGAAGGGTATAATTCGGCCTCATAATTTAAACTTTTTAATTTATTTTTTTACTTAGAACAACATTAAATAGTAAATAACAAACACAATGGTCAGTCCGGGGAAAGACGATGGAAGCAAGTAAAGTCTTGTAGTAAATTCTCTAAATTTACTAAAGCAATTTTCTTCTTGCCTTTTGAATGAAACCCAACCTACAATATTTATTTGCAACAGGCTCCACAAATTAGGAAGCCAGTTCTGCATTGTTCTTGCAGTCAGCAAGCCAGCCTTCCTTCTCCACCTGGCAAATAGCTAAGCAAAACTCAGATGACACATCAGTGATTCTTTCTCCCTATAATTTCTGGCAAAACTAGGTGTTTTGAACTCATAATACTTAGTAACTCCTTACTCATTGCTTGTTCAATCATGCTTCTTCACTCTACCTATATATTTTTGCCTTCTATATGTCAAACAATGTTCCAGGTGCATTATTAACCTCCTTCAAAGGCAATGTCCTTATATTGTGTTTGCCCTTCTATCTTTCCAGCTAATTATAATATCCTTGTAGTTAGATATTGTGTTTCTCAATCATAAATTTATTTATTCACTTAAAACTACAATTGGGTGTCCACTCTATGACAGCTACTATGTTTTATTTATCATTTGTTCCAGGAAGAAGTACGTGAACAGAAAGAGATGATAAATAAATATTTTGTAGGCAACAAGATGCTTGAAGTAAACAGGAGCCATAAATGGAGCCTAGGAAAAGCTAATCATTATCATGACCTCGAGTGGGAAGAATGAACCTAAAGACAGATATTTATCCATAATTATTTGTATCATTTTATCAGATGGCATTCAGCTGCACTTCTTAGTTCATTATCAGAGACTTTTTTTTTTTTTTTGAGACACAGTCTCACTTTGTCATCCTTGATAGAGTGCCTTGGTGTCACAGCTCACAGCAATCTCAAACTCTTAGGCTCAAGCGATTTTTTTGCTTCAGCCTCCCGAGTAGTTGGGACTGCAGGTGCCTGTCACAATGCCTGGCCATTTTCAGAGACAGGATCTTGCTCTGGCTCAGGCTGATCTCTAAATCATGAGCTAAGATGATCCATCCACCTCGGCCTCCCTGAGTGGTGGCATTACAGGAATGAGCCACTGCCCCCCTCCCACTGTCAAAAGACTTTAAAGAGGGCTCTAGATGGATGACAGCAGCTGTTCCCAAGAGTCATCAATAGCAAACCTGGACAGGCAGTGGTAGACCCTGGAAGGCCGTGTTTACCAGAAGAGAAGTCAGCCTTGCTGCCCCTCAACTCCAATGAGCTGGAGATGGGCAGAGGGCTATAATAGCAGGATACCCCCAAAGTTACTGATGAATAAAAACGAAAATAATTTCTTTAAAAAAAAATGCCCTTAGGAAATCCTGGAGCACACCTGTGACCTGTCGTGAGGGAGAGCAGCAGGCTAGTCCACACAGCAGGCTGAGAGGCACGAGCTCAATGGGCACAATTTTCCCTTCCTTCTTTTTTTCTTTCCTTTTACACCAAGTGTCCAGTAGTAGATGAAAAGAAACACAATCACAGACATTACGTTGCTTGGAACCCAGGCACTGTAATTAAAACTGCAAAGAACATATAACTAGAACCGACTTCGAGGGAAGATGACCCCAGAAAGAAGAAAAACAAGTTGTAATGAAAGACAGAGAGGGAGTAGATGGTGAGGCCACAGTCCTGCTGAGGCCAGACGGGAACCCTCTTGGACACGCTGCTAAAGTACTTTCCTGTATTCTGAAGTCAGAGGAGGAGACAACGGAGGGTTTTGAGTAGTATAATTCTGTGATTATGTTAGCAGGACGGAGTTACAAAGTACGGTTTTAGAGTTGAATGAGTGGGGTGATCCAAGTGGATATTTTGAGGAAAGTGGATATTTCAGTCGGAGTGAACAGTAAGTACAGTTTAGAAACTGCCAGGTGGATGAAGTGGCTAAGTTAAGAGTGAGTGAAGGCAAGATTTATAGAAGATAAAAATCATGGAGATGGTCCAGAGGAATCAGGTCACAAAGGGGGTCCTTAATTGTGATAAGAACTTAGATTTGTATTCTGATTGCAATGGAGAAGCCATTGAAAGGACTCTGAATAAGTGAGTGACATATTTTTCTATTTAAGAAAAAGCACCTTGGGGGCGATGCCTGTGGTTCAAAGGAGTGGGGTGCTGGCCCTATATGCTGGGGGTGGCGAGTTCAAACCGAGCCCTGGCCAAAAACTGCAAAAAAGAAAAGAAAAGAAAAAGCACCTTGGTTACTGTGTATGGACTTGAAAGTAGAAACAGAAAGTTGATGAGATGGTGAGAGACAGTAGTGACTTACATCAGGATTTTAGCATAGAAAGGGTTGATGCATAGTAAGACTGTAGATATGTTTTTCAAGTAAATCGGACAGTGTTTAGAGATCGTTTATTATAAAATTTAAGAAAATGAGGGAATGTGAATAGAACCTTAAAGTTTGGAGCACTTCAGGATGTAAAATCCTGAAGAATGGCTAGGGGCAACTTGATGGCCATGGGGTAATTTAATAGTTTGATTTGGGATATATTACATTTGAAATATTTGGTGGACAACCCAGCAGAGATGTCATCTGAGTAGTTGTGTATCATTTGAATTGGACATGAAACTGTCTACAAAAGATCACTGAAAGAGTTTTATGAGAAAAGAGCAGACATGGGTAGACACATATCCAACATGAAGGTCATGCATTTTGAATTTGTCTGAATCCAGGACTGGATTCAGCACTTACATTACTTCACCTTTCTTCGTCATAATCCTATAGGGAAAGGTAGTATCCCCATATTGCTTACAGGAAATTGAGACGCAGAGAGGTTTAAAAGCTGTCACGTGGTGTATTTGTTACACTGAAACTTGTGCTTGTCTTGACATCTAATTACCTTCTCAACAATGAAAGGAAGCAGCAATTATGCTGCACTAGCTGGGAATAAATTAAAATGAAAATTACAACCCCAAGTCTGAAAATCTTACAAGTATTGGGAAATCTCACCCATTGTCCTGGGAATACATTCAGGGTGCGTGGAAGTCTATGCATGGACACTCCGAAGGAAGATGAGTCATTTTGGAGTTTTCCCTATAAATTTTCCCCTGACTGAAGTCAGAACGTTCAAATGTCTTAATTGCTCTTTACTTTCCAGAATAGAACAATTATTAATATAGACGAAAAATCAGAAGGCACAGCATGAATTAGTTGACTCCAAATTACATCCATTGTCTTTTCATTTTATAATTGGATATTCGTGAAAGGATTTGATTATTTTTGGCTCTCCTGTGAGAACTTAAGTTTTTTGAGAACAAGGTGCTTTAACCACGATCATAACCTTGCCTGTAACGAGATATCTATTGGTACTTACGTGATACTCATGGAATGAATTAGTTAATTAACAGAAGAGATGGCGAATTCTCTTGGGTTTCACAGGGCAGCCTGACTCTGCCTTTCTCTGGAATTGTCCTTCTTTCTGAAGGAGTCCACATAAGAATTCCTTTCCAATATTCTCCCATTAAATTCAGGCCAATGACCACAAAAATCTGAGAGTGAATTTTAATTTGGGGGCTGTGAACGATAACCTTCTTAGAAATAAATTTAATAAGCTCTTTGTGCATATCCTTTTTTATTCTTTAAATAAATGTTTAATTGGCATGATGAGCTTGACTTCATCTCAGTATCCCTCTTACCCGAAACAGGGCTTGGTTCACAAATGGTTTTTCATTTGATCTCAGGATATTCATGGTAAATATTTGTTAAATGACTAAGTACATCCTGATAGGATTATGTATTGATTCAAAGCTCCAATAAGCATAAAAGCCGTAAGGTGATAATGAGTTAAAAAAAAGAGCAGCTGTTATGGTGAGGCTTATGTTTGTTTTCATGTTGTTCTTTGCCTCGTAATGACAATCTTATCACTCCAATATTCAGGGACTTTTTTTGCCCTGCCTGAACCTTCCCTGATATGTGAAATTCTCCCATCTCTAAGATAAATCAAAAGTTTCAACATAAGTTATTCAGAGAAAGAATATAACAGTGACAGAACAGCATGAGCTTGCAGAAATTTTTAGTAAAAAAAAAAAGACTTTTCAAAGCCCAGCGGTTGCTACCACGTATTTGACCCACTGTTCCAGGCTGCAATTTCAGATGTTGTGCAAACTGCCACAGAATATAACAGCACCAAAAGAACAGTATTCGCTTGCTAAACCTCGCCTCTTGCTGATAGAATATAAAGTGTAATAGCTGGGAAAATTTGAGGCTAAGACTTCAGCTTCAAAAGACAAAGCATGTAGGTTGCTTCTTAGCAGGAGTGAAACATCTACATTTCAATGGGAAAATGGGATGTCAGAGGTCACAATGGCTGTGGACTCAATCTAAAGGAGGAATCAATATCAAAACGATCATTAAAGGTATCACAGAGTTCAGTGAGGGCAAGAACAGTGAGACTTCCGGGATGCTGACAAAAGGCGTGAGGGAGGAAAAGTTTTCCTCCCTGCTAAGCAAATGTGCTTTTATTTTATTCTATTTTTACCCCTGAATATAAAGCATGGTACTCTAACATTGCAGTACTCTAACATTGTGTACTTTTTAAAATAAAAATACTAAAAGAGTTACAAGAAATACAGATATTCTTTGTCTTATCAAGTAAGATGGTCCTCACAGGTACTCATTACAAAATATTCAGTTGTGGAGGTTTCACTTTCATGATTGATTTTATGTGGAGTGTTGGACTATAAAAGGAGGATTTGAGTCCGTCAGTTGGGCCTCTGGCTTGGTCAAGTGAAGGGTTGGCAGTATCATTCACTGAGTTAGGGAAGATAGGAAAATGAATTTATTCCAGCAAAAGATAAGATTTTCTTTTAAACAAGTTCTGACTGGGGTATCAGGGTTTTTTTTGTTGTTTGTTTGTTATGTTTTTTCCTATTGAATAACCAATGCTTAGCAAAGACATGGTACCTAGCCATTGCCAAATATATATTTGTTAATAAATGAATAGTTAAATGACATAAATTGTACTATTAAATATATAGTTGGTGAAATTTGAGCTAGAGATGTAGATTTGGAATCATGAGTACTGAGGTAGTAATTCATGAGAATTTAAAACGAGTGCATATACAGAGAAGTTGTAAGAGTCATGACAGACTTTAAATGAATATGCATTTTCTTATAGATCACAGGTTGTTTTTCTGTAGCCCCCAGAGTTGACCAGACACAGTGACCTCTTGAAAGCACGGAACTTTCTGAAAATGTTACCATTGAGAACAACAGAATAGGCTTGATGTCTTCATCTTAGGGCACTAGAGAAGGACAAGGAGCAGGAAGGAGCAGGAAGGAGCAGAACCAGATAAGTGTCATGAGTCCCCGATGATATGGTCCTACTGGAGCTTTCACTGTTATCTCATCTAGTTCCTTTATCAGCTTCACAGGGAGAGGAGAGCAGATCTGAAGCTGGTATTCACCGGCTTCCTCTGTTCTAATTAGTGACACTTTTGATTGGTAGAAACCTGTGCCTTACTCATCAATAAATATTTTGATTATCACCCTGGGAGGCAGGCATCATGGCCACATTTAACAAACAAGGAAAATGAGGGTCAGGGACTGAGAGTCCAAGGTCAGCCCTTGTAATTACGTCAGCAGAGATGTGAACCCACTGGACATGTAAGCATCAAGCCTAAAGCTTCCCTCAACTTCTCTCCCTGAGGGTTCACCTCTCTCTGCCATCCCCAGTGGTGGAGAAAGAACTTGCTTATAAAGGGCCAGGAATTCTCCCTCCCTCTTTATACTACATATTGGTATATATATGACGTATACGTAGACCATGGTTCCCATTATGTCCATCTCCTGTGTGTCCTCTCAGCAGGCCTGTGGTTGTTTCTATTTAGAACTCCCCATAAAAATATCATGGGCATTGTTCACTTCTGGGAAGATTTGTGGAGTCCTCCTGTATGGTGGTTATGGTGGTCCACCCACTTATCCTAGCTTTTAAGTTACTGTTTCCAAATGTGAGTAAAACCTGCCTCCTGTATTTGCCCTCAAACTGACCAAAATGTATTTTATTTTTATTTTTATTTTTTTATTTTTTTGTTTTTTTTTTTTTTTGAGATGGAGCCTCAAGCTATCCCCCTGGGTAGAGTGCCATGGCATCACGCTCACAGCAACCTCCAACTCCTGGGCTCAAGCGAGTCTCCTGCCTCCGCCTCCCAAGTAGCTGGGACCACAGGCACCCGCCACAATGCCTAGCCATTTTTTGGTTGCAGCCATCATTGTTGTTTGGCAGGCCGGGCTGGGGCCCGCCACTTTAGGTATATGTGGCTGGCGCCTTAGCTGCCTGAGCCACAGGCTCCGAGCCCCAAAATGTATTTTAAACACTTAGCTTTTTTTTTTTCCCAAAAGGATATCTTTTATGTAATAGATTTCTGCAAAAACTGACTTTTGTTGGCTACGCTCTGTGAAGGAAGTTTAGAAGTAATAAGTTTTAAGTGTGTAGATAATCATGAAAATGGTGTATTGGTAAAATACTGAATAGCATTTAAAGGGGATCTGGAATTGCTCTGACAGGGAATGATCAGAGACAGAGATGACAGCTACTTAAATGGATTCATTTAGGTAATTTAAATTGCTTGCATATTGTGTATAAAACATTCTATCTTCTTCAATAATGAACAAGTTGAAAGACTAATGGAGTAGGTAAGAGTGAAAAAATTCTACTTCTGATGACTCCTTTGATAAATTGGCCCTAAAATTTAAACTTTATATTTATTATTCTTAAAAGTAAATAAGGAGATAGAATTGTTGAATCCTAACAAGTCAAAACTGATTAAAATTTCCTCTGTTGAAATGTTATCTCAACCTGTCATTAAGGGCTTTTTTTTAATAGTTAAAACTTTAAAGAGCCATTTTTGTTCCCAAGAAATACCTTTCTAAAAAGTTTCAGCTGAAATATCAGCTGTAATGGCAATAACAGTATCACAAACACAATTTTAATTAACATTGCATTAATTAGCAGCACATAGATTAGAATACAGGGAAAATGGATGCCTATCTGTCTATGTGAGGGTGTATTAGTGCAAGTTTCTCAGGGTTTTAGTAGTTTTAATTATTTCAGAGAGATTTACAATCACTCCTTAGGATCTTATGAGCACGCTCCTTTGGGGAAAGGTGTGAGTTATATTCTGAGAATATCTCGGATATACCTTCCAGTTGCAGATATAAATAGTCAGCAACAACCCCCCTCTCCCTCCCTCCCTTTCCACACCCAATGTTCAGACGCCCAATAGAGTCTACTAAATAAATGAGTTTTTGCTTTATTTCTCCTCTTGAATTCTGCCATTTTGACTCAGGTTCTCATCTTAGAATTTGGCTCTGTTGCCAGTCTCTTCTCAACCTACTTTTTCACTCTTGCTACCAGAATTACTGCTGTTGTAAATATAGTGGGTTTGTTTTTGACACTCAGCATTCAATGCCCTATTTTTTTTGCCTCTTCAGACGAGGTCAAATCTCTCAGAAATAATTAAAAGTACAGATTCCTCAGCTCGGTGCCTGTAGCTCAGGTGGCTAAGGCACCAGCCACATATACCAGAGCTGAAGGGTTCGAATCCAGCCCGGGCCTGCCGAACAACAATGACAACTACAACCAAAAAATATCCAGGCATTGTGGTGGGCACCTGTAGTCCCAGCTACTTGGGAGGCTGAGGCAAGAGACTCACTTAAGCCGAGGAGTTGGAGGTTAGTGAGTTATGATGCCATGGCACTCTACCCAGGGTGACAGCTTGAGGCTCTGTCTCAAAAAAAAAGTACAGATTCCTCTAATTACGGTGATTTTTTTAAAAGCTCATTTGACCAGTCCTGAACCATGAAAGTCCCATCCTCACCACTCCACCCCCAGTCCCCGATTTGCTCAGGAGTGGGCCGTCACTCAAGTTGCAATCCGACTGAATCTTAGCTGTGTAGTATGGTGCAGAGAAGTACTTGAACCCTGCACGAAGCAGAACTTGGGAGGCTGTGGCCTCAAAGCCACTGGTAGCTGTCTGGCCACTTGAAACAGCTTTGGAAAATTGATACCTTTTTCCTCTGGATTAGAATGTGAGAAAAATGTAGTTCAAGTTCTCTGTTAGCTTTCTTGCCACCAGGAGGAGTCTGAGGTAAACCCACAGGGAGGAAAGCAGAGGTGTCGGATAGAATGAGTCCTGGGGACGAGTCTGAGCGCAGTAACTGTTTCGTGAAGCCTGTAGACGCCGCAGCAAGGCGTTCAGATCCCTTCATAAGGAGCCTGAGACCCCTGTCTTTAGCATACCCTTTGGCTGGTCCTCAGCCGCAAGTCACCACCCAGGCAGGCCGAACTCTCCTCACTCATCCTGTCAGTATTTTGCCGTCGTGTACTTGCTCCTCCCTGTCTTTTGACAAGCTCAAATATCATTTTGTTCACTGATATTTACTCTGACTCTCCAAGGAGGAATGATCTGCTCTCTTTTGATCCCCAAAGGATCCTGCTCACGTTTCTGTTATGGTGTAAGGAGGGAGGGAAACTCTACTTCTTCTCCAGGTGCTCTGCACCACTCTGAGGCCAGATACGTGGTGTCTTACCACAACCGGTTCTCTACCTCTCAGCTGAGCTGTTGATGTCCTGCACTTTAACACAATGCTGACACTGTCTAGACCCAGCACGGATCCCAGGATGAAGGACTCAGTTCCCCGAACTGCTCCCATTTTAGTTGGGGTTGCCAGTCCAGAGCCTCCTGTACCTCTGACTGACAGGCTGTAGACCAAGAGTTCCCAGCAACCCTTCCGGGGTAAGAAAATTTGGTAGAATGAATTACAGAATTCAGGAAACACATATGTTTTCTGGTCTATTATAAAGGTTACAGCCAAGTGAAAGAAATGGGTAGGGTAGGGTAGGGTGTGGTGGGAGGGCTACATGGGGCTCCTATGCCTCTCACTGTGCCAACCTCCCAGTGCCTCTGTGTGATCACCAGCCTGAAAGCTCTCCGAACCCCATTGTTTAGGGGTTTAGTGCGTATTGTCATCAAGGCATGGCTGATTAAATCATTGGTGATTAATCAGTCTCCAGCTTCCCTGCCCAGAGGTCAGGGGTAGGGCTAATCCAAGGTTGGTTTCTCTGGCCATCAGCTCACCCCATCCTTAGGGGCTTCTCAGAAATCACTCATTAACCTCAAGTGTGGCTGAAATGCTCCTGTTATGAATGAAAACAAGATAAAGTTGCTCTTCCCATTGCACCAGAGCTGTTTCAGCAGTTGGGGAAAATTTGTAAATATTTTTTTAAAAGATGCTTTTATAACTCTCACCACTTAGGAAATTACAAGGGTTTTAATAAGCTCTGACCAAGAACTGGAAATGAAGACCTAACATACAGTTTTTGAATATTTATATGATCACGTTGTTATTATAATACCACATCCTGCTTAAAATTCACCTGTTATCATTCTGTTATTCTCTGCTATTTTCATATCCCAGCTGCCTGGTACAGTAGCTGGGAAAGCTCAATGTGGCACTCTATTGATAGGCGTTTGATAAATAAATAAGCATACAAAATAGCCACAGTTACCATCTTTTGGAATTTTGCTGCTGTGCATTTTGCCATATTGCCCTGAGAAGATACAGACAAGTTTTTGAAAGGTGTAAATTTGGCAATTAATAGCCCCTTGCATTGATTTTTAAAATTTGGTCATTATCTCAGGCGCTTGACTAGAACTTTGGTACCCCCCCCCCAAGTTTGATTACCAGAATCACCAGGAAAGCTGAGCCTTACTCCAAGTCTCTCACTAGGATCCAGCACACCTAGGATGGAGCACAGATCTATAATCATAGATCTGTTATTCTGGGTGTATTTTAAAAGATACCCGGGTGCTCTGATTCTCAGACATGCCGGGGAAACAGAAAAGGGTACTTAAGTTGGTAGCTTAAATGATGGTGTTGAGAAGATGGAGAACGTCTTGAGGCATAAACTGATTTGGGGTTGGAGAGGGTTGCAGAGATTCCTCGCTTGGCTCTTGAAGGAAGAAGTAATAAGAAGCAAGGGGTAAGGTGAGAGATTGGCATGGAAGATTTTATGTCATAGTTTCCACCCCAAAATTGCTTTTGATTTTGTCGAGAGTCCAGTCTTTTGTAATGTCTTTCCAAAATATAACATCATGATTTGTGTGGTTTGGTTGAAAGAAAATAATTTATTTAAAGTTTTGCTCGCTTACCCGTGGTTTCTATATGTTATAAATTAGCTTGGTCACTTACTTGATCAATGGAACATCTGAAGTTGTTTTCTGTTTGTTTTTTGTGTTTTACCACCTTCTTAAACTGGAATTTCCATGGGATAAAAGACATTGGAAGCTACCGTCATGCTCTCAGAGTAACAAGAAATAAGTCACCCAGTCTCTCATAATCTGTTGATAGCTTCAGACCTGAGAATGTTTTGTGAATTAGGTTAAACGTGCTAACATTTTGAAGAAACTAGAGGATTAACTTTTAAGCTCATTATTTCTGCAAATGGCTGAGAAATAATGCCCAGCTGCTAAAAATAGATCAATTTCTGTTTCCTGAAGGCTCCAAATGGCATGTTTATTAATCGGCGCTTAGAAGTTTTCTTCCTTCGATTTTCGTTTATGTTTTTCTGTGGGTTTTTTTTTAATTTTTTCACCTTTTAAAAGATTTCTGAAATTGCCTGAGTACATCTCAGAAATGTTGGCAAAAGCAAACATGCACTCTCACATCTGAGGTTTCCTGTCTTTGGTAGAAATATGGAAATGGTGTTTGTGGTTGACTTAGTTACCTTTGGTTGGATGTGGAGGATAGGTATTTTCTCCAAATACATAATTTATTTTTTATGACTAAGAATTGGGAGGATTTAAGAGACAGAATTCTAGGCAACTGAATTTCTATTAAAGATAAATGGTGGTAGACTGTCTTCATGGCGACTTGAGAAGATTACCATGAGAATAAAGACATGATGGATGAGGAAATATACAGGAGGCCATTCCCATTTTATTTTTTTTTATTTATTAAATCATAAAGAGGTAGATCATGTATACATTAATGCATTTATGGGGTACAATGTGTTGATTTCATATACAATTTGGAATGCTTACATCATACTGGTTAATATATCCCTCTCCTCATTTACTTAATTATTGTGTTAAGATATTTATACTCTATACTTAATAGATCTGACATGTACCCTTGCAATATGCACCACAGTTGTGATCCACCATTCACTCTTCCCTCATCTGAACTCCTCCCCCCACTTCATCCTGGGTCATACGGTAGTTGTGATCTATTCTTCATATGTAAGTGTGAGTGATTGTAAATTGGTTTCATAATAATACTGAGTACAGGAAGCACCTGTGGCTCATGGGTTGGGGCACCGGCCCCATATACTGAGGGAGGTGGGTTCAAACCTGGCCCCGGCCAAACTGCAACAGCAACAACAAAAATAGTACTGAGTACATTGTACACTTTTTCCTCCATTCTTGAGATACTTCACTAAGTAGGATATGTTCCAGCTCCATCCATATAAACATAAAAGAGGTAAAGTCTCCATCTTTTTTAAGGCTGCATAATATTCCATGGTATACATATACCACAATTTATTAATCCATTTATTTACTTGCGTTTCTACCCACTTAATTTAAAACCAATATTTTGTTATAAAGATGTTAGGCTAATAACATTGATAGCACCATAGTTGACAACACCACCATACATTCTGAAGCCAGGATTATGGATTTATGTTATATTTAAGTACTAGGAAAATTTCTGTGTTGCAAACTAAGCCAGTTTTAACCCAGGACTCTCTTCTCCCAAATTATTCTGTTTAGTTTAATTTTCAACCATATTCTGTATGTTTCCTACAATACAATATTTTATTGGATTAAATTGGGGGTTTGGAGGATGACAAAGGATGTTTATTCAGGCTTGATCCCTTGATACCAGCCAAATTTGTAAAAATATATGTAATTTGAAGTCAGGAAAATAATAAGCAGGTTGGTGTGACTTCCGTTCTATCCCTCTGGCACAGCCTACCCAACTGGCCCCCTTCCCAGATGCTTCCTTCAAAATCTTGGAGTGTTGAGTCAGAGGTCACTTGTGGGCAGCAGCTTCCGCAAAAGCCCCTCTTTCTGATTCTGAGCACCCAGAAATGTGCCTCACTCCCTGCAGAAAGCTGCCAGCATTATGGAAATAGGATGTTACCCTCATGGTTTTGATGTTTTGCCTCAGAGTGCAAGCCCAATTTGCAACAGTGATAGAGCATTCTTCCTTCTCCCTTCTCTCTCCCTTTTCTCTGTCTCTCTCTGTACCTCTCTCTCCGACTCTGCCTCTGTCTCTCTCTCTCACACACACATCCAACAGGCTACACCCAAGCCTGTATAATCCAGTTTCATTTGAAGAGGGAGCATATGTCTTTATTTTCTTTCTTTCTTATTTTAATGCATCTTCATTTTCTGGTTAAATGGATGGGATTTCTAGTTAAGTGGATAAATAAATGAGTGCATAAATGCATGGAGGAAATAAAGGTTACCCAGCAATGATGGAGATGTTGCTGATGCTCCTTTACAACAGTCAATAAAAGAACTACAGGCCTGATCGATGGCACTTCTACTTGCTCTTTCGGTAAATGAAATGTTAAACCATAGTGCTGAAAACCTGACTGAAGAAGTTTCCCTGGAACTCAGCCTCTAACATGGAAGCTGCAGAGCCCGCATGACAAGCTTTAAATAGCTGCTTGAATTGGTGGAATTTAACATGGTGAGTATTAAGTCAAGAAAGTGCTGGCTTTCCTGAGAAGGTTATAAATTATTTTTAGAACACAGAAATCAGGTTATTTCAGGAAGAAAGAGAGAGAATGGGAGAGAGAGGGAATGGGAGAGAAAGAGAGAGAAATGAGCAAAGCTTTTTGGATGAATACATTAGGAAAATACAGCAGAACCTCTGTAAGATGACCACCCAAGGGACTGTAACAAACTGGCCCACAGGTGGAGGTGGGCAACATAAGGGACGGAGTCTATTTTACTGACACGTGCATGTGGTGCATGTTTATGGAAAGTAGGTCAACACTGAGGAGGGGTCAGTGTAAGGAGATGTCAACTGTAGAGATTCTACTGTACACGTAATTAGCCCCATTCCACCTGTGTAACTGCAATAGTGGTTCTATCCAGAGAGTAGGGTTTCACATAGGCTTATTTTATTTCTATTTTCATATTTGATTAGTTCTCCAATTAATCAATTGTTGATTAATTGTTGTATTTTCTCAGTTAATCAGAAATAAAGTTGAAGCCAAGTGTAGTGGCTCATGTGTGTAATCCTAGCACTTTGGGAGGCTGAGGAAGGTGGGTCTCTTGAGCTCAGGAGTTCAAGACCAGCCTGAGAAAGAGTAAGACCCTCTCTCTACTGAAATTAGAAGAACTAGCTCTGTGTTGTGGCAGACACCTGTAGTCCCAGCTACTTAGGAGCATGAGGCAGGAGGATCACTTCAACCCAGGAGTTGAGGTTGCTGTGAGCTATGATGTCAGGACATTCTAACCAGGGGACAAAGTAAGACTCCATCTCAAAAAAAAAAAAAAAAAAGTTTCTTCATATGCTAAAACATGAAACGATCTTTTATTGTTTGCTATATCTGGAACATAGAACCAGGGTTTTGTTTTATTGCTAAAATGTTATGTTGTTATGAATTGTATCCTTATGTAATAAGACACATACAGAGAATTTATTTGTTCATTTATTTTTGATTATTAAAATGTTTAGGCATAGAAAAATCAATAAAGAAGAATAAAATATAATTTTATTTCTAAAACCAAGTTTACCCAAGTATACCATTACCTGTGCTATGTACACTTGGTTTTAGAAATAAAACAGTACAATAAAGCTGAAGTTCCCTAGAGCTCCCTTACTGTGTACACAACACCTCCTAACGGTGGTCCCTGCTGAATCAGAAATCTTCAAATACATGCATACATCTACTACGTGAATGTTTTACACAAGTAGCGTGGTGCTGCCTATGCCCATCTGCATCCTCTTTCCCCCACAATAGTGGGCTTGAGAGTTCTATGTTGATGTGTTTAAGACCACCATGATTAACAAAAATAAGCAAAGGCCGAGCACGGTGGCTCACTCTGTGATCCTAAAACTCTGGAAGGCCCAGGCAGGTGGATAGCTTGAGCTCATGGGTTCCAGACCAGCCTGAACAAGAGCAAGACCCCATCTCTAAAAAATAGTTGTGCATTGTGACGGGCACCTGTAGTCACAGCTACTTGGGAGACTGAGGTAAGAGGATCCCTGGAGCCCAAGAGTTTGAGGTTGCTGTGAGCTATGGTGCCATAGCACTCTACTCAGGGCAGCAAAGTCAGACTCTGTCTCAAAAAATAGCAAAACAAAAAAAATAACTAGCAAACCAACAAAACAATGTGGCATGGGTGGCAAACTCACAATCTTTTCTGGTGGACGTCTTTGCTTTGTTTAAGGCTTGTTTACTTTATGATGTAATATATGTTTAATCGTAAATATTCCACTTATTCCTGAAAACTTTGTCTCCCATGTTTGCATGCTGTTCTGTGTAAGTTTATGATATATGGACAGATGCTTTTATGCTGTTGGTTCAATCTTCTATAAACTTACACATTCATTTTGTCTGCAGAGCTTTCAGTTACTGAGAGAGGTGTCTTAAAACCTTCCCCACAGCACAAAACGTTCTTCCTATTGACTTAGTTCTGTCAGTTTCTTCTTGGAATTCTTTTACTTCTTGTTTTATGCCATTTTTACTCTATATTAGTAGGTGCAAACTAATTTAGAATTACATCTTCCTTATGAATTAAAATCATTAATTATTGTACTGTTTCAATTTACCTTTAGTGTTTTTTTTAACCTTTTAGTCATTCTGTGTGATGGTAATACAGCTATACCTTATTGTCACAAACTCTGGCTTTTAATATTTCTAGATATTAATGTTTTAATATCTCTTTTGAACTAAATGTAGCTTGTGTATTTAGTCCAACTTGAAAATATCTATTTTATCTGATAAATTTAATCCCTTAATATTTACTGTGCTTATAAATATGTACTAATAGATATTTTTAGCTTTTAGTCTTTCATGTTTTTTCCATATTGTTTTATTTTATTTATTTTATTCTTTTTTAATATGAATGCCTTATTTTGAAAAGTTTGACAGATATTCTCACATTATAAGTTTTCCTGTACTGGTTTGGAAATTACACCTAGATTTCTAATCTTCAATAGACAGCCAGCAACATTCAGCATACATATGGGGTGGCCACCCTGTATTTAACCAAGTCTAAAGTAAATCATTATTTCTATGCTATTTCTGAACAATTTAGCATGTTTTGACTCCCATTGTCTCACTCTAATTTAAATATTATTGTGTCCCAGATTTTAATTCTACCGGAAAATCTTAGTTTCGTCCCCTAAATTATTATTATCAGTATTACATTATGCGGTTATCCCTAAGTTCACCCACACATTTATGATTTTCTTTAATCGTCATCACTTCTTGATTTTGGTTGTTTCTTTTAAAAGATTTTTGTTGAAACACCCTAAGTGTTAATGGCCCAGTTTTTGTTTTCCTGAATGACTGTACTTCCCTCCCTTTCCGGGTTACAGTTTACCTTCGTGCACAATTCCGGGTGAAGTTCTCACTCAGATCCCTGCTGCATCACCCTACTGTCTTCAGGACTTTGTTCCTACTATTGAGAGTCTGCTTAAATTGCTCTGGTTCTGTGATATGGATCTAGATAGTGACAGAATTAAACATCAGGATTCTAAGTCATTTTACACTCGAGAAACTGTGACTAAATGCTTGATCCTGTCCATTACAAATCACTGACACACATTGTCCCCTGAAACCTCAAAGGTCCTAAAAAATCTTCCTAGTCTTTCTATCTCTAAGCACAGCTCCACCTGTTGCCTCCCAAGTCCCAAGTAAAAAAGATGGACTTTGTTGAGAGCGAAAGGTTAGAGTGAAATGTTGAAATAGCTTTATATCTAAAGACTCAGGGTAGTTCAGATGTAGCCTCTACCTTGGACATCGGACTGGGAGTGTGCAGCACTTTGAAAGTGTGACAACCAGGTAACAGAGATGCCTTGGCCTTTTGTCTAGAAGAGTCTGGAAAATAACCCATCTTTTTTACTTGGGATGTAATTCAACACCAGCTTCAAGAGAGGCCCCAAATAGACTAAAATGACCCTTTGACAGAACTAGACATCTGAGAAGCACAGGAAGAAATCGGCCGGCTTCTCTATAGGTGGAGAGTCTTCTGCAGTCTGAATCATTAGGGCGTGCTAGATTCCGTGTAAGTGGGGGGAGAATGAGTGCTATAACTTCTCACAACCACTAAACTAGGGACATGGTGTGAATGACACAAGGTTATCTTGAACCTGGACCTCTTACAATGTTCCTGTTATTTACAAAACAGTGTGTATAAGGGAGTGGGTAGAGATGATTTGGGGCTTATCAAACTTATACTTTCTTTTTGTTTGTCCTTTATGCTCTCTGGCTCTTGTTAAGTGGCTAAGTTGATTTTTTCTAGTCCTCTCAATAACTCATGTGTCATCAGGGGAATCCTTGTGGTTTCCAGGGAATCTGTATAATGCTGGACATACAAAGGTGCTCCTGTGAGCACCGCAGTTGCATGCCAACCCGGGGCAACACTGCCTCACAGAGACACTAGTCCTCCCTGGGAGGGGAGCCGGACAGTGGGAAGGAGCCTCAGTAAACTGGCAAACTTGATTTCACCATTAGGAGTTGTCTGAGTCCTGCTGTGGTCACTAACATTCTCCCTCTCTTTCCGTGGAAGTGGCAGTTCTGATCCAATTAACTGCCTACCAATCACACCACCCTAGCAAGACCTTTCCTCAGCATCACCCCTGGGAAGCCATTGTCACCTCCATGTCCTTTCTTCCCCTCTCATTGGCACCAAGGCACCAACTCTCCACGTCCACGTGAGGCTTTCACCCGTTTGGAGGTTTCCTGAGCATTGCTTCCCTTCCATTAGCTTGTTTTTAAAATCCTGATTGTTTTTGTTTATTTGTTTATTGGATTGGTTTGAGAGAGGGCAAGTAAGAGAAGGATTCAATGATTCCTATAGTCAAAATGTCCTTCTGTCGTCCATGATGCTTATCAGTGAGTGGATAATTGTTATCTGAAAACATGAGGGTCTTTAAGTTTCTTCTGTTAAACAGCATCCTCCTCTGAGTGAGCCCAATGCTGCATGAAATGATATTGAAAAATGACCTGGCAGCTCTCTGCGCAGGGCACATGCATGAGAGCTTTATCACGGACATCGGGAACGAGGAAGGGAATTTAGCCCCAAAGTCAAATCAGAGTCCACGTCAACCAAAGCAATTGACTAAATGGAGGCCCTTTGCAGGACCTGTACCAATAAATTAAGTAGATATGATAGAGTCCTAGGAAATTTGAAATAAAATGCTCTGAGAATTACAAATACTTCTTGAAGCGTCTCTCTCTCTTTCTCTTTTTCTCTCTCCCTCCCCTCACATACATACTACATATACACAAGCTAACAAACACCCAGCTGGAATTTTGTGGCACATTTGCAAAATAAAAATGCAATTTCCATGAATTATGCACAAAAGTCTTAACGGCACATTGTCTCTGTCACTGGAGCCATTGTCACCAGCACCTACATCTTGTCTCTCCATCCAAAAAGGAAAAAGATTTGTGCTGTTCAACTTGCCATATCCGTACAGAGAAGAATATGCAGAAAACCCAGCTCCCTAATCGGAAACTGAAGCACGAAAATTGCATATTGAATGTGTTGTTCAGATGAAAACCACTAAATTCTCTTTGATTTTTACAGTAGGTGATGCTGTCTGGAAATTATGGGCTGCCATTTCAAAGTAGCATTTTAGAAGAGGAAAATGGATATTTTAGAATACTCGTTCTGCATCCACTGGATCAGAATAGATTTTTTTTTTTTTAGATGGGGAAAATCCCGGTATGTTCGATTCAATCTTTGAAGGCAGAAGGGACAGAGAGTATCCTGTGTCTTACACACATCTTTCTGTGTCACACCTCCCAATTGTTTTCCTTTTATAGAATGGCCTCAGAAAGATTGATTTTGCTGCTGCTGAAAACTGTCTGAAGATGAGAAGCAGCTTCCTTGTAAGAATAGCAGAGAGTAAACAAATCTAAGACACTGAACGTGAACGCCAAGAATTCTGAATAGAACATGGCATGGATAAACTGATTTGTTCTACTCCATTAAGTTACATTGTAGGTCTACCTCTAGGGTGGCAGGACTCTGCTCTACGTAGAGGTCAAATGGTGTGTGTTTTTATCAAAGTGAATTCTAATTGTTAAAAGCTGTGACAGTGAATAAGGGCACTATAGCAGAGTGGTGAGCAGAGGGTGAGCTTGGTAGTCAGACCAAAACTGGCTTGAAAGCCCAACTTTGTCATTTACCAGTTGAGTTCAGGCGAGTTACTTAATCTATCTGTCTTACGGGGTAAATGTTTATTATGTAAAGAGTGAGAATTAATTAGCCAACAGGATCAAACAAAATGAAAGAATTCAGCACGATGCCTGGCATGCATGCATTCAGTTCTCTAAACGCTACTTATTGTTTTTATTTATTATTGATTAAGGATAAGGAGGGGCTATAGGGAAGTGGGAGAAAAGTCTGGCCTTCTTCTTACCTTTTAAATAAGAAAGCTGAAAAGGGCCCTGTGACAGATGATGAGTTTCAGGAACCTTGTGACCCAATTGGCTGAGTACATCCTGTTCTCCAAAAAAGACAGTTTTTAGCTTGTGACACAAAGTGGAGTAATGGTCACAATTATGGAACAGTGCTCACAGCAAAAGGTTACAACATCATAAGACCTCTGGTCACCATCATACAATACCTGAAAAATAGCAGGCAACAATTATTGTTAACATGTAAAGGACAATGGGCACACGTGATAACTAAGGTAACCCAAGACCAATAAGAAATAGGCAAGAATAACTAAGGACATCAGGGAACCAATGGAAAACTCCTACAGATAATTATGGGGGAACTGGGATAAAATATTCAAATTCATGTAGAGCTTCTGTGTGGTGTGTCCACTTATTTGGCAGGGGGGAACCCTTTCCCAATCTCTCTGGGAAAGTCTGTGCTTCACTTTAAATAAATTTGGCTTCTTTTTTTTATTGCACTAGACTCTTAGCTGGTTTATTTCCACTTCCCCTCATCTTGTTTTCACTTTAATTCTGATAAACTTGCTAGTTCTTTTGAGTGACTGGACCAGGTTGACTGGCAGCTCAAAGCTCTCAGAGACCCCTGACAATTACTGTTACAGAAAAAAAGGAAGTCATATTAGAACGAGCCAAATTTTCACTTCAAACGTACTGAAATTTTCATAGTAAATTAATACTATTAGGAACTTGATAAATGAAAGTTATTGACCATAAAATTTAAAGAACTGTAGAAAAATATTTTTTGACATTTTTATATTATCTCAACTCTTCATCATCCACCTCCCTGATTATTCACAAGCTCTGAACACTTCTTCCAGAAGTGGGCACTGGTCAGTCCTCCGATGGCCTCCAAGGAGAAAGATGCCAAGAAATTCCTGTGAAGCCCTCTTGAGTCCAGCTGAACCTGTGTCTCTACAGTTGGACATTGATTGAAAGCAATTAATGCTGATCATATCCTCAAGAAATTGGACCCATTCCTCTAAATATTCCAGTGATCTGTTTCTTTCATATTCTTAAGTACAAAGATTTATATTTAGAAGGATTTTATGTGTGTATGTGTATGTGTCTGCGTGTACATAGATGTGGACATTTAGAAGGCCACGTCTGTCTGTCAGTGGTCTGAAGTGGAATCAAACTTCCCATTAAGGAGCCTTGTGTTTGCGAGAATTATACTAACCAAACCTTTCAGATAAACCATATAAGATATTTTATCTATGTGCTGCCACCTCTGGGAAATCCAGAACTTATCTGATGCATGTGAATATGGAAAGACTTACCTGAAAGACATATCTTGGATTGGAGAAAAGGCTCTACTGTATTAGGTCTTTAATTCCTCCTAGACAGGGTGGGACTCTGATTAAAAGTATGAGAAACCAACTTCAATATGATTAATAGAGGAAATTTATTATAAGAATATATAGTTTAAAATAACCCTTTTTTGTTTTTGTTGCCTGGGGTGTTTCCTGTATGTTTTCTTCTCTTTAATCCATTTGGAGTTTACTTTTTGTCTGGTGAGAGACGGGTGTCCAGTTTCACTCTTCTGCTTATGGATATCCAGTATTCTCAATGCTAGTTATTAAAAAAGGCGCCCTTTCCCTCTGTAGGTTCTTGGTACATTTGTTGAAAAGCAGTTGGCTATAAACACATGGGTTTATTTCTAAATTGTCTATTTTGTTCCATCGGTCTGTGTTTCTGTTTTCATACCAACACTATGCCATTTTGGTTACTATATCTCCCTAATACATTTTGAGGTCTGGTAGTGTGATTCTTCAGCTTTGTTCATTTTTTTTTCAGATTGCTTTGGCTATTCAGGCTTTTTGTTTGGTTCTCTGTGAATTTTTTTTTCTATTTCAGTGAAGAATGTCAGTGATATTTTGATAGGAATCACATTGAATGGGTAGATTTCTTTGGACAATATGGTTATTTTCCCAATATTAATTTTTTCATAGCCACGGCCATGGGATTTCTTTCCATTGGTTTGTGATCTTCAATTTTTTTCATCAGTGTTTTTTAGTTTGTAGAAATTTTACATATCCTTGCTTATATTTATCCTTAGGTATTATTTTATAATTATTGCAAATGGGATTGTTTTCTTGATTTCTTTTTCAGCCAATTTTTAATTGGTATATAAAAACACTGCTGATTTTTTATATGTTAAACTATATAAACTAAACTAAAAAGCTTCACAGCAAAGGAAATAATCAACAGAGTGAATAGACTAACCATTGAATAAGAGAAAGAAAATATTCACAAACTAGTCATCTAACAAAAGACTAATATCAAGAATATAAAAATAACTCAATAACAGTAATAATTCCATTAAAAGTGGGCAAAGGGCCTGCATATACATTTCTGAAAAGAAGACATACAAATGGCCAACAGGTTTATAAAAAAAATGTTTGACATCACTTATTATCAGGGAACTGCAAATCAAAACCACAATGAGATGTCATCTTACTAAAGTTAGAGTGGCTTCTATAAAAAAGACAAAAAAAAATTAGCAAATGCTGGTGAGGGTGTGGAGAAAGGGAACTTGTATTCTATTGATAGGACTGTAAATGAGTTAGTGAAGAAGGAAAACAGCATGGCAATTTCTCAAAAAAACTAAAACTAAAACTACCATGTAATCAGGCAATCTCGCTACTGGGTATTTAAACAAAGAAGAAATAAGTGTGCCAAGGGAACGCCTGCACCCCATGTTTATTGCACTACTATTCACGACAGCAAAACTATGGAATCAGCCTAAGTGTCCCTCAGTGGATGATGGATGAAGAAAGCGTGGTCCATATACACAAGGAAATACCACTGAGCCACACAAAGAGTGACGTCTGGTCATTTGTAGCAAGGTAAATGGAACTGGAAGTTGTTAGATTAAATGAAATAAGCCAGGCATGGGAAAACAAACATCCCCTGTCCTCACTCACATGTGGGAGCTAAAATAATTGATTTCATGGAGATAGACAGTAAAATCTTAGTGCCAGAGGTGGGGAGGGGATGTGTATGGGGGAGAGGATGAGAGAGTTTGGTTAATTTAGAGCATAAACATGAAGTTAGACACCAGGAACAAGACCTAAGGTTCCATAACAGACTAGGGTGACTATATTGTCTTTTGTATTTCAAAATAGCTAAAAGAGTAGACTTTAAATGTTCCACACATAGAAATGATAAATGCATGAGGTCATGGATACCCTAAATACCCTGACTTGAGAATTATACTCCCTCTGGTGGTAGCAGAATATATTAACATTCCTTGTACATTTATATGTACCCTGTAACTGTGTCCCAGTGTTACATATCAGTAAAGAATTAAATTTAAAAAGGGACAAAAAAGCAAAAGAATTATAAGACAGAAAGATATCTCATGAACTTAAAGGTAGGATGGCACTCAAGTCTCAAAAAGAGAGGTTGTGTTGGGGAATGGGACAGTCTTTGGACACTCTGTAGCTTGTGTCTGTGCGTCGCTGTCTTGGACTGTGTGTTTGTGGAAGGTGGTTGGCTTCCCTCTGCTGAGTTTTTATCTTATGTGTTCAAAAGATTAAAGAAAAATGGCTTACTTTAAATGAGAATTCCTTACTTTTCAATTTTGGATTCTCAGGAGAAAGAAACTCTGAAATGAGAAGCTTGGGTCAATTGTACAGTAAGTTCCATAAAGTAGGACAGAGAATAAGGCTGTGTAGTATAAATCGGATATTCTAAGAGCTTCTCACTCATGTTGGTAAGAAGTCAAATTAAAGGCCTCCTTTCATTTCATTGTACTAAAAGGCCAGGCTGATACCATAAAGGATCTCTACTATTTCCTCTTCATATCCCAAAGTTTGAAGAAGAGTGTCATGTCTCAGAACATTACAGGGGGTACAATATTTATTTTGTATCCCTTTCCATACCCCCCTCAAGTTTTTACTACTGTATTTGAGCCTTGGGCTTTTGTCATTCATAGTTTTTCTTTCTGAAACATCTGCTGATTCTTTGTATGTGATCCCCTTCCGGAATTTACTGTGATTGTCATGAATCATATTTCCACATTCTATTGGTAGTATATGCATGGATACTATTCACTACTGTAGTAGGATATTATTCATTCTAATGTCTAGAACAATCATAAAGACTATCCCTGAGTCTACTATTGGAATGTTACTTGATATGTTATGGAAAATGGACAAACATATGCTAAGCTTTGATTTGCCAGGTGGTACATTTTTACCCCATTGAACAAAAGTCTAGACGTAATACAAATTTAAATTATACATTGGTGGGAGATTAATGTGGCATGGTGGGAGCTGTCAAACATTGAAGAAATGTGGTCTATTTCTTGAAATAGATAACACCCGTTACAGAAATAGAGGAAAGTAGGTATATACCCGACCGTGCGTGGGTTTCATGACACATGAGGGTCAGCTGAAAGGAGCATAGTCATCGTCAATTGCATTGTCTATTATAACACAGTTCTAACAAGTTTGGAATTTTCATGCCTGGACTATTATTAATTTGCTTAGCACACTGCTCTCCTAGACCCTGAAAACATTCCTGTTGTCTGTTTCAATCAGGGCCCTATTTAACAGGCGCTGGCAGTCAGTGTGCAGTGTGAGCTATTGAGGCTCCCAAAGGACCCTTAAGGACATCTGCTGCTAATGACTATTCTGCTCAATTTCCTAAAGATTCGTGTCCCTTCCCCACCTCTCTCACTCTTGGTAAATAATTTTACTTACAGCATTTCTCTGAAGATGCAGCTCATCTGATATGGATTACAATGGTCCTCAGTCCGTGTTCCTGCTCTCGTCACTTCCTACCTACCTCTGCTAAGACATTGATGCATCAAACATTCTACCTCTCAACCTTTTCTTTCCCCCTTTGTCTAATAACACAAATACAATCCCCTAGTCTAAGGAGCATTCCCATGTGATCCTTAAGCTACCACTCTATCTTTTCCCTATTTTCTCCACCAGATTTCTTCAACAAATGTCTACACTTACCGCCCCTACTTCCTCACTACCAACGCACCAGTTGAGCCCTTACAACCTGAGTTTATACATATACGACTCCTCTTCATTTATTTTTACCAGATGACTGCCTACTATCATAATTTTCTAATGCTTAGGACATATATAAAATGTTAGGCAATTTTACAAAGGGGTAGTTTTAGGAAAACATGCCTGGTTTACATCTAGGGGCTTTTAAATAAGATAATTATTATGTTAATTTAATTACAGTGTACTGTATAGTGAAAGTGAATAAGAAAAAAAATCAAGATTTTTACCTAAATTGCAATAGTCTACTAACAAAAGAGTAAGCAATTATTTTTAAAGAGTAGCTAAAAACAAGTAGAATGGAAACAATAAATATTGGTACTTATCAAGATTATGATGGCCACATTTAAAGGAGAACTGGAACGATCAAAATTCATCTATGTCCCTGAGCCCTCTTGAAATGTGCAGTTGTTTTCTTTTTTTCCTTCTTGCCCTTGAATTTGACCTTAGCCAATAGGGTCCATTCTCACCTTCATGATAAATTCTTTTTCCAAACCAAAGGCTATTAAACTGCAAGAAAAATCTCTGTCATGAGAACCAATTTTGTAAACTTTCTTGAAACTTTGATGAACTTCAGATGACTCCCTTGCTAAGTAGTTATAAAAACCCTGCCCTTTTCCCAAAAACGTGCTTTGGCCTTCGGAATAAAGGCCTATCCTTAAAGGTATCTTCTTGATTTTCTACAGTGGGTTTTGTGATATTTTATACAGAGTGATGATAGAAAAACATGAGAAGAAGGCACATTATTAGTGCTGGGAATCCCAGTATTAGAAAGGGACAGGGGGAGAACTCTGGACAGGAGAGTTGGAGGAGTAAGAAGAAACCAAGGTCAAGTGGTATCCTCTAAGTCTGTGGAGGAAGGAGTGTCAAAGGGAAGCAATGTTGACCCTTACAGGCTGCAGAGAGGTCAAACAAGAGGGGAATAAAGAAGGGTCTATTGTAATTTCATTATTTTTCTTGTATTGATACATCCTCTAGCTAGTAACATTATACATGGCCAAATTAGTGTTCACTTTAGAATCTCAGAATTATAAAAGGCTAATATAGGAAATATCTTTTTCAACAACCATAGTTTTCCATGTGCACTGGAAACAGAAACCAAATTTCTAAATTTATAGTCTACAATCTGTGACCTCAAAGTAACAGCAGTGATTCTAGGGGTACAAGCTATCTATTGATTTAAGTGTAAATTAAATTTAAAGTATAATTGCATGCATATTATCTTATATATTATTTTAAAATTGCTATATGTCACTGTGATTAATGAAATATGCATTGTAAGTATTGTATATTATTGCGAATTTTCTCAATTAAATTAAAATATTTTGTGAGGGAGTCCCTATAATGTTGTGACCTTAGAGGTTTATATAATTTAAAAGACACTAAATTCTATTGTCTTTTATGTTATTTTAATACTTGGATTGGATTCCTTTCCTGAGAGTATGAAGTATCCTTATTTCCCTAGATGAAGGTGGTGGAAAGGGAATGTAACTTATTTATCCTTAAATTATTTCATTATGGACTGTTTGATACATGCAAGAGATTACATATGCAATAAGTGGGAAGCCAATACACGGAAAGAACGAAATGTGTGTGGGTCCATTTTGGTTCCAATTCACACATGAGCTAGTTCATGAAATTTCCTTTTCGGAACATACACCACTAGGTTCTAAGAATCAGATACTCTAAACAATAGATTTCCTGGGCCTTGATTCCTTTGACACTCTGAAATTACAAAAGAAGACAAATGGTAATTTTACATATCATTGAATTCATTTTTTTT
>NW_003852402.1:39306221-39318745 GCF_000181295.1 Otolemur garnettii | reverse complement strand
ATTTGTCTACAGGTTTGTACACTATCACTATGTGCTTTTTTTTTTTTTTTTTTTTGAGACAGTTCTCACTCTGTAGCAAGATAGACTGCTGTGGCATCATCTTAGCTCAGAGCAACTTCAAACTCTTGGGCTCCAGAGATCCTCTTGCCTTAGCCTCCCAAGTAGCTGGGACTACAGGTTCCCACACAATACCCAGCTAGTGTTTCTCTTTTTAGTAGAGACCGGGTCTCATTATTGCTAAGGCTGTTCTTGAAGTCCTGTGCTCAAACAATCCACCTGCCTCAGCCTCCCAAAGTACTAGGATTACAGGGGTGAGCTACCACACCTGGCTACACTATATGCTCCATTTGAATCTGTTGGAAAAAACTACTTCATATGAATCCTTTTTTGTTATTAAATCATAAACACATAGATCATGTACACATTAATGCATTTATGGGGTACAACGTGCAGATTTCATATAGAATTAGGAAGGCTTACATCACACTGGTTAATATATACATCACCTCGTTTACTTAAATATTGTATTAAGACATTATACTCTATACTTATAGAGTGTAAGTACATTTATACTCTACACTTAATAGATCCGACATGTACCCTTGCAATGTGCACCATAGGTGTGATCCCACAATTCACCCTCCCTTGATCTGACATTCCCCCTCCCCTCCCATCACCCCCTCCTCCCTCCTTCATCCTGGGCCATAGTTGTGATCTATTCTTCATATGAAAGTGTGAGTGATTGTAAATCAGTTTCATAAAAGTGCTGAGTACATTGGATATTTTTTCTTCCATTCTTGAGATACTTTACTAAGTAGGATATGATCCAGACGGGACAAGTGACAGCAAGTTATTTGTATAGAACTTTATGAAGTTTTGTTTCTTCAACAGGATAGAAAGAGGTCATTGAAACTTTCATAATAAATTGGTTCAATTCAATTGATTAATACTGTTTACAACTTAACTTCTATTCTTGTATTAATCATTGAGCTCTTATTCAACTCCACAAGGGAACAATATAAATTTTAATGCTCATGTGAAACATGAACCTAATAACTAAGATTTCTGCTTTTGTGCTTTCAAGTAATCATTTTCCTAATTCAAATAAATCTCAAGTATTCCTATATATCTTAAATAGAAAACTTATTAAAAACATCCTTGATAAGAAATTTTACAAACTGCTTTCTTAATGTATTTCCTACAGAAGGATCTAGGCTTTGAGACACTAGTCTCAGTTCAAACAAATCGTTTCCTTTAAAAACAATTCCTTAGAAATTTGGAGGAGAAAGATATTATTGATGTAGAAGAAATTATGAGCAAATTTGTACATAATATAAAGAATGAAAGTTGCATTAGACTTCACCACTACATACAAACCGATTTAGCTTTTAAATAAACATTTAAATATTGATAAGTAATGGGAAGCAGTGGATTAAAAACTCTCAGACTGCCCACGTAGAGGCAGACCTAACTCCAAGGGATATTAAATAGGGCGTGTGTACAAAGTTGTACATTTTTCAGTAAGAAGAGGATGATTTCTCCTTTTTCAACACATAAACATCTTTGCTCCAGGGCAAGGCAAGAGAATTACATACTTGGTCTTTTTCTTCATAAACAAAGGTCTTGCTATTTCACCTCTGTAGCAATTTCCTAGACTATGTTTTTCCTATTTTTGAAATGGAAAAGAAAGATTTCTGATGTATCCCTGAAAGCAAAATAATCTCTCTCTCTTTTTTTTTTTGGTGGTGAGGAGGAGAGATTACTGAAGTCATCACTTCTCTTAGCGCAGAAGGAAAAACGTTCTACATTTGTAAAACAATAAGCACTGTTTTCATCATTTATAGAGGATGATCAAAAACTCATGATTTTCAAGGAATAATTTGAATCCGAAATGGATTTTTTACCTTTTTCTATTATGTTATTTTAGCCGAGCACTTTCATAATGCCTCATGGTATTAACTATGTATCATCCCATTATTGGCTTTCTGATGCTTTTCTCTGATATAAATCTCTGTTTTTCTGTTTTTGTCTATCCAGTCAGATAAAGGATCAACCCGGTTAATCAGCAAGCAATTACTAGAGGTCTGTTGTATACCTGGTAAACTCTAGGGATGATTTCTAAACAATACAATTTTCATAAACAAGGGAGATAATACAGAAGAGACTGACAATATTGGCGACCATGTAAGCTAGTCTATGCAAATTATTCAAGTTCCATCTATTTTTAGGGACTGCACTGTTTGTGTTAAACGTATGACCATATGTTGCAAAACCAAAATCTGGACCCATGTTCCAATAAATTATTCCTGCACCATTATTGGATATGAGAAACTCTCTAGGAAATGTAGTAAGCGCTATAAAAATGGAATCATCAGGATATTTTAAGGGTTTTGGCAAACAGGAAATAGATATTTGACATTATATTTGTCCCCAAGTACCTGAGGTATAAACTTACTTGGAAATTCAAAGATAACAAAGAATCTGGAAAACAGAAACACTAATATTCAGAGCTTTATATTCATAGACTGTTTTAAAAGCTTTTTTCCTCTGTTAGTGAAAAATTTATCATGGATAAACATTTGCAAAATTGGTGTTGAAAATAATCCAATGTAATTTTATGGACAAAATAAACTCGATTTGTCAGGCAGATTGGATTTCAGTACGCAGAGGAAAGACTGGAAGACATTTCAAGTTAGGGGAATGAAATGTTTTAAGAAATAGCGTCAGGGAAGACTTTGGCACATTTGTAGGGCTACAGGACGGGGTAGCGTAATTAAAGCAAGAGGTACATATTATGGATTAATGGACATGAGAAACCAGGGCGCCAGGCTTAGAGAAACCTTGGAAAACCAGAGTTAGGCATGATGGCTTATCTGGATTATCTGTATGCTCCTGTCACAGTAAGGCAGAGAGTAAATGTAAGATAATTTTTATGACTTCACATTCCTTTTTAAAAATTTTATTATTGATAGATTGGTGTGCATCTATGACTTAGTGATGACTCTATTTGATTCTGCTCTAAAACTTCAGTTTCTTTTTTTCTGATCATTTAGAAATAACTACTTCTCATTTTCCTGGCCCTCCTCCTCTTTCCTTTCTTCTTCTTTCTATCTCTGCTCCTGTGTCTACACACACGTGCGCACGCGCGCACACACACACACACACACACACACAGAGCATTCAATTAAACTTGGCTGAATATAAGAAAACCATTAATCACTTTTATAATTTTTCTCTTATTTTTCCTGTAATGCAATACCGTCATTTTCTGCCTTACTCTTATCACTTAAAACTGTTTATAAATAATAGAATAAAAATAAATCCCACTCTAATAATTGGAAGGTAGTGAAGGAAACTAATATGTCTTAAGCAAAAACTACTTGATAATCAGTGATCTGGGTGACTTACATGAACACATCTGTGCAACCTCACAACTAACCACAGGAAGGAAGGCATATCCCCGTTTCATCAATGAGAATACTGAAAAGCAGAGTTTACCAACTTTCTCAAGAACACACAGTAGCTAAATGTCAGAGACCTGTTCGAACACAGGTCTGTCTTCTGTCTCTGTATGGTTCTTTTTTTTTTTTTAGTTTGATTTAAACTTTTTTTAATGTGAGGGCACATATGATTATTGTTTGTGTTTGTAAGGTAAACATCTGAGTGGTTCTCCTTTCTTGACAGAGTTTTTCTTTTTTTTTAATTAAATCATAAAGATCATATATACATTAATGCATTGGTGGGGTACAATGTGCTGATTTCATATACAATTTGGAACGCTTCCAGCGTACTGATTAATACTGCTGCCTTAGGATCAGCCGTCCAGAAGTTTAAAATTGCATTGATTTTTTTCAATACCACATCTCTTTGGAATAATTCAATGAAGTGTGTGTTTTAGTTTTTAACTTTCAATTATCAACCATGAAACAGTCATTTGTCAATTTTTAATGGAAGAAAAAACTGATTAGAGTATTCCTTCATGCATAAAAAGGTTTAAGATCTATCAGGGATCACAGACCTCATGACTCCTGTTTCTACTTGGCAGAGAAAAGAAACTGTGGGCAGTTTTCTTGATAATAAAACGTGACAGTAATGGTCTACAATTAAAAAAAAGTGGGCAAAATAGAGTTGGTCCTTTCTTTTCTAGGCTTCTCTGCTATCTGCAGTTGTCTCATTTGAATATTGGAAAGTACAAATGAAACATCGCCGTCTCATCCAGAGGGTCTGACAACATGCGGCCTGGGGGATCTCCTGTGCAGCGCGGGCTGCCTTTGCCCCTTCACCCCCGTCTGTGTGTCAGCCACTTCTGACCACCTGATGGTGTATTAAGGGAGGAAAAATTAAGCTTTTCACAGTTCTTTTGTTCTATGTAGTAATTTTCATTCTTTCCTCATTCACTTTGCCCAATTCTCTTGCTTTTATTAGAGAAATACTATCTGACTGCATTTGTTCAGCCTCTCCCACATGGGAGGCCACACTCGAAGCACATTACAAGCACTGACTTCTTACTCCTCAGGCTTATTCCTGAGAGTCTTCTTATCCCCCGTCTTTATAGATGTGGCTTTTGAGGCATAATGTGGTTATGGAGTTGGGATTTGAACCCACCTACTCTGCAGAGTCTCAATGCCTAAGCCCTGCATTGTACCAGTCAAATGCCAACAAGCAACTTAAGTGTTTCTCATTTTTATTAAGAGTAAAATGTAGATGATATTTTGTAACTTTCAGAATCATCAGGATTAAATTAGATCATTTATTAAGGTGATTGCCATAGGATCAGACACAAGAAATTCTCAGTAAATAGTAATTTTATATATCAAATACTGGTATTATGTGTTTTATATTATTTCATAGTAAGCTTAATTAAAAAATTATTATCTATTTCATATTATTACATAATAAGCTTAATTATAAATTGAACAATGGTGGGACCATAACTACAGTGCATCTCACAAGGGTACATGTGAAATTTACTAAATGTAGAATACAAATGTCTTAACACAATAACTAAGAAAATGCTGTGAAGGCTATGTTAACCAGTTTGATGAAAATATTTCAAATTGTATATAAAACCAGAACATTGTACCCCATGATTACATTGATGTACACAGCTATGATTTTAAAAAAAATCATAAATTGAACATAACTAAAATCTAAATATGAATAATATATTAATTATTAGAATAATTATCTTTTTTATTATTGTGATATGCCTGCCTTCTTCTATTACAAGTACTTTTTGGACGAGATTTGGTCATATTTATTTTTGTACCCAAGCTGCCTAGCATGGTGTCTAAAATTTACTAGTTAGTTAACACATGTTTGTTGAACCAATTAGAAATGTATAAATTACTTAAGTAGATTATGTTTTTTGCAAGTTAGTTTTGAAATTACTTTGAACTTTCTTTGTTAGGACAAACCCTTGTGGAATGAAATAATCACATGCTCCTTAAAATCTCTTAAGACAGCCAATAATACCATATGTTCCATAATAAAGGGGGGAAAATAGTAAATTTTGTTTGTTTGTTTGTTTTGAGACAGAGTCTCACTTTGTCTGCCTGGTAGTGTGCCATGGTGTTACAGCGCACAGAAACATCAAACTCTTTGGCTCAACCAATCCTCTTGCCTCAGCCTCCTGAGTAGCTGGGACTACAGTTGCATGCTATAACACCCGTCTATTTTTACAGACAGGATCTCGTTCTTGATCAGGTTGGTCTCCAACTCCTGAGCTCAAGCAATCCACATGCCTCAGCCTCCCAGAGTGCTTACAGGCATGAGCCACTGCACCAGGCTGAGAATAGTAAAGTTTGATCATTAAATTAGTGGAGTAGCGCTCAAGATTGGCGAGTATATAAAAATGTTCCTGATGACATTTTCTACAATAGGTATGCCTAAAAATACAACCTTTAGAAACATTCACAGATATAAAACCTGAATATTTATTCCACAATGGTTGCACAGAAGTATGTTTTGTCCAATTGAAGTATAAAATGGAATAATGGGTTTTCTAAGAGAATTTTAACTCAAGTTACTATGAGATGGTTGACTATATTTTAAAAATTGTGATATACTGGTAAGTATATACTTATATATATAAGTACAAATGCCAAATAATTGCAACATTGTAATTATCTCATAAATAATATATATAACTGATAATTGTTTAAAGAAGTGGCAGTCATAGTTTGTGTGTCTAGCAAGAAATCAATAAAAAGGAACCTGTGAAAAAGATGGGTACAATGTGACAATATTGAGACTAGTAAACAAATTTAGAAGCACTTGATTTTTTTTTCTGTTCTGATCTTTTCCCTCATTTATAGTCTCATCTAGTCTAGAATTTCTCTTTAATCAATTCTCCTTTTTCATTTCATCATTCAATTGTGCTTTAAAATTTCTTTTAAATGAACATATAATAATTGTATATTTTTGGGATACATAGAGACATGACTATATATATAATATAGTGATCTGGGTAATTACCATATCCATTTATCTTTGTCTGTGTGTGGGGGGGGAACATTCAATGTCCTTCATCGCACTATTTGAACTATATAGTATGCATGTCATTGTTAACTATAGTCGTCCTACAGTGGTATAACACACTAGAATTTATTCCGGAATGTAGCTGTAACTTTGTGTCCTATAGCAAATTTCTCCCTATCCTCCTCTTCCCCCAAAGTAGTACCCTGTTATCTACTTTTTATTTCCATTAGATCAACATTTTTTAGCTTTCATATATAAGAACATACAGTGTTTAATTTTCCATTCCTGGTTATTCACTTCTCCAGTGTTCTGTAATGGAAATGGCATTTATTAGTTTGTTCAATCATATAATAATTCTTAAGTGTCCACTAAGTGATTGGACTTTGAAAGAAGACATTCATGGGTTCCAATCCCAACTGGAACATGTAACAGCTGTGTAATTGTGAGTGATTTTTCTAAGATCTTGACTCTTCTCTCCCTGTACATGCACACACATTCTTTCTCTCTCCCTCCTTCTGCCCTCCCTACCTCTAAGATATTCTTATATGAATGAAAAACATGCACAGATAATATTGAATAACTAGTACTCTGAGCAAAACAGCATGATAAATACTCATTCCTAAAAGTGAACTCTAGGCTTGGCGCCTGTGGCACAAGTGGCTAAGACTCCAGCCACATACACCTAAGCTGGCAGGTTCAAATCCAGCCTGGGCCGCCAAACAACAATAATGGCAGCAACCAAAAAAATAGCCGGGCGTTGTGGTGGGCACCTGTAGTCTCAGCTACTTGGGAGGCGGAGGCAGAAGACTTGCCTGAGACCAGGAGTTGGAGGTTGCTGTGAGCTGTGATCCCATGGCACTTCACCGAGGGCGATAGCTTGAGGCTCTGTCTTAAATAAAATAAAATAAAATAAAATAAAATAAAATAAAAGTGAATTCTAAAGAACATTTTAAAACCCAGGAAACCTATATGAAAGATGCAATTGCACAGCTAATGAATAGATACAACTAATCACATCTTTTAATGTGAACTCCTATATCAGAAGAAATGAAATTAGAATCTCTCAAAAAAAGGGCCTACAACTAACACTCTGGGAGATTAAGGCAGGTGGGAAACTAAGGCCTCAGTAGTTTGAGATAAGCTTGACCAAGAGTGAGATCCTATCTCTACTAAAAATAGACAAAAGTAGCTCAGTACATTGGTGTAGTCTATATAGTCCCAGTTACTTAGGAAGCTGGGGTAAGAGGATCACTCAAGCCCAAGAGTTTGAGGTTGCTGTGAGCTATGACACCATTGCACTTAACCCAGGGTGACAGAGTTAGATTCTGTCTCAAAAAATAGTGAGGGGGGCTACAAACTGTGAAATTTGTATTCGGTCCAAAGGCCACAGTTAAGGATCTAGAAAGCTGCATGTGGCCTTGAGTCTGCAGGTTCCCCACCTCTTCCAGGGGCTGGTTTTTCTGCATAGTCTAGACTATTCAAAGAATGAAAACAGTGATAATTCCAGAAGACCCTACAGAAAATCACAGATCAAACGACTTATTCCAAACATAAATGTATGCTTTCAGACAGATGTTCTTATCAAGGAACACCAGAAAATATCAAGTAAGTGTTGGATAAAGGAATAAAAACAAGTTGCATGACATAGAGGGTCTGCTGAGAGTGAGGGAGGAGAGTGAGAGTGTTCCAGAGGAAGAGGAGGGGCGTGGCCTGAGCCTGGCAACGTTACTGCCTAACACGCTTCCTATCTTCTTTTGAGTTTTTACTCCTCCACTTTACCAAACGTCGCTTACTATTCACATGGTTAGGGCCAACCCCTAAGATCTATAATAAAAGACTGAGGAACAACCAGAAAAATTCTTCTGACCTGAAATATCTTTGCTGAAATTCTGTCTTCAGTGATCCAATTCCTTGGGTTACTAAACAGTCTTCTTTAGAATATGATCCTATCAGGAAGGTTAGTAAGTGCTAGTAAGGAAGCAAACTAACATTTGTGTAGAGTTCCAGTTTACAAAGTACTTTCTAATTTTTTGTATCATTTAATATAATAGCTGTGGGTTACTATTTTCTCTTTGTAGATGAGGCAAGAACCCAAAATGATTAAGTTAACTTTTCCAAAGTCATACAAGGAACACATAGTAGAACCAGAAAAAATACTTGGATATTTCCCTTGATTGATATTTATTTAATATCAATTGCCAACCCTTGTGGTAGGCACTGGGATACAACAAAAATCAGGATACATAATGTACCAAAAGATTGTATAACTATGTAGTAGGGAAGTATGTATGTTCATAAAAAATTTGTTTTTCCCATTGAAGGAAGAAAGAAGGGGAATATTATAAAAGAAAGACAGAGATGGAAAAATAAGAAAGAAGAAAGAGAGGAAAGAAGGGAGGAAAGGAAGAAGATGAGAACAAAAGAAGAGAGGAAAGAAGGAATATATGAAGAAAAGTGGAGTTTTGTCAGTTGTCAAGAAGAAAAGGAGTCTTAGAGAAAGTAAAACCAGATTTCAACACAGCAATTTTTAAAAGATGCCCAGCAGCTGGCATCTTATCCTTGTTGAAACCCCACATCAAAATAGCAGAAATACTAGTAAAGTTAGGGAGTTTAAAAATAGGATAGACCCTTCCTGGCTTCCCAGAGTAACCCAGGAGATAAGAAAGCTTGCAGAGCAAGGCTAGGTCTAGTTTGAGGCCTGAAAAATGAAAGCATCCAGGCTGATAGAAGAGGGACATAATCTAAATTCCACCCAGCTATGGAAAGTCTTTAAAATAGACCCTAAATAGCTGAGCATTAGCACAAGGACTACCTTGTAACTGGAGGTCACATTGGAGCAATGAAGCAACAAGTGTGGTTTGAAAACGATCTTGACCAGAAGATACGAAGTGAGCCTCAGTGGAGACCAGGAAATTCAGAAGCCAGTACTGGGACCAGATCTCTCCCCAACCATGGCCAACACCAAAGTGATGGAGTTGTCTTTAAATAGCCCAGCTAACTTTTCATGACTGTGTAAATAAAGGTGCCCAAGGGTTACATTCAAAAGGAATAAAAATTATGTTCTATTTTTGCTCAATTAATTGAACCACTGTATTTATTTTAAGAAAGACTATGAAACACTTTCATACTTAATGTTGAAACGTCAAAAAAATTTTCAATACATTTAACAGTAATAAAAGCATATCTGCTATCTCTAATATTATTCAATAGTGTTATGAAAGTTCTATAAAATGCAGTAAAAAGTGAAATAGAATTGAGATAACACATTATCTTCAAAGATAAAATGTTTGTTTTCCTAGGAAAATAATAATAATCTACTGAAAAACTGTTAGATGGGGTAAAGCAGTCCCCAAATTAGCCAGTCACAAAGTAATTATACACAGAAAAATCAATATATGTCATACAATTCAGAGGAACATTATTAAAGACCTAAATGGAAACAGCAAAGCTATAAAAAATTGGGTGAAAATATTTTTTAAAAACTGTATAATTTTCAATAGAAAACAATATAATAACATATTGTAAAGAAAGCAGGTCATTGAAAATACTTAAAGTAGGTAAAAGAATAAAACTAAAATAGTATTGTGAATTTTCTATAAGAAATAAAATATCTTAATACGCAGAAAACAATAGTGAATACTATTCACATGTATAACACTAGAAATTAACCTAATAAGAAAAAAATCAAGTAAAATTAAACTGTAAACTATATTTCATAGTATGATAAGAAGATTGAAGAGTCAATAAAGATAGACTGTCTCCTCCACATTAATGCCATGTCAATTAAAATATCCATGTTACTACTGACTTCATAAAATGTTTATAAATTTTATCTGTAAAAATTAGGAATTATCAAGATCAAATTTTTTTTCCTTTTTTTTTTTATTGAATGGTAACTATGTACATTAATGCACTTCTGGGGTACAGTGTGGGGTTTTCACACACAATCCGAAATACTTCCATCAAACTGGTCAACACAGCCTTCATGTCATTTTCTTAGTTATTATTTTAAAATGTTCACATTCTACTCTTAGAAAGATTCACTTGTACCCTTGTAAGAGAAACCTCAGAAGTGATCCCTCCAATCCCCCTCCCTCCACCCATTCAAGATCAAATTTTTAAAGGAAAATATGTTTGGATGGTTTGTACTGCCAGAGAGTTTTTAAAAGTGGGATAAATATATAAAAATGTAAACACGTGTACCCCAAATGTGGTACAAAAGTATAATATTGTATGTAAATTACTGAGGTTTCTATTGCTGGGGTAATACATTGTCAAATACTGAGTACCTTAAAACAATACAAATGTATTGTCTTACAATCCTAGACATCAGAAGTTCAAAATGGGTTTGCTAAATAGAAGTCAGGGGTTGGCATAGTGTGTTCCTTCTGGAGGAAGGACACAGTATTTTCCTTGCCTTTTCTGGTTCCTGGAATCTACTTATCCTCTGACTCTTGGCCCCTTTCTCCCTCTTTAAAGCCACTACTTCAACGTTAGCATCTTCAGATCTACATGGTATCGTTTCAACACTCTGCATTCATCCACACAGCTTCGCTATTAAGGAACCCTGTGATTGTATCTGTGTCTCCTGGAGAATCCAGGCTAATAACCCATTTCAGTGTCCTAACCTTATTTTGTGTACCAAATGACACAGCACAATTTATGTTTTTCACTTTTTGTTAATAGAATATGGCTATGTTTAATGTAAAACATCAAATAGGTATTTATCACCACTCTTTGCCAAGATAAAGACAATTTCCTCATCCCAAATGTTCTGTCACAAACCATGTCAGCCAATTTCCACTTCCCTCTATCCCTAGGGAACTACTGATACACTGTTACTATAGATTAGATTTGCCTTTTTTAGAATTTCATAAAAATAGAATCATACAGCATTATTGAACAGTGTTTTTTAGTTAGAACACTGTTTTATATATATACATCTCTGTTTTTTATATATGTTAATAGACTATGTATATCATAGTCTATTACTTTCTATTACTGAGGATATTTCATGATATAGATTTATCATTGGTTTACTTATTGTGATAGCAGGATTCTAAAAGTGGCTTCCAATCGTCTTCAACTTATAAAATACCCTCATCTTTAAGTGTGGAAGGAACCTGTGTATATGATGAGATATCACTCGTATAATTATGTTGCATTATTGGTGACAGAGGATTATTACATGAAACATTTGAGCCCCTTAAAAGATGAGTTTTTAATGGCTGGTACACAGAAGTCAAGTTGCAGACTCAAAACACGAGGTGTTTCTACTCATTATTGCCATCTTTGTAAAGAGGGCTGGGCATGTGCCATGGAATGAGGGCAGTCTTTAGGAGGTGAGGCTAAACCCAAGTCAATAGCTAGCTAGGAAGGGAAAACTTCAGTCCTACTACAGAAAAGAAAAATGAATTGTGCCAACAATTTGAATGATCTTAGGAGAAGATTCTTTCCCAGCACCTTCAGGTAAGAGTCACCCCTGACCATGACTTCAACTTTGGTCTTATGAAAACTTAATCAAGGCATTTAGCTAAGTCTGTCTGGATTATCTGACCTATAGGCACCATCAACTAATACATGGGCATTGTTTTAAGCAATTGAGTTTATTATGCAGCAATAGAAAATGAACATTCTCATTCACCTGGTAAAGAACGCTGGAGATGCTCTCAGTTCAAGCTATTATGAATAAAGCCACGATAGACATTCTTGTATAAATCTTTGTCAGGTAAGCATTTTCGTTTGTCTTGAGTAAGAGGTTTAGAAACGGAATCATTGAGTCACTCTGTAAGTGCTTGTTTTGCTTTATTGCCAGTTGTGTTCAAAGTGGTTGTGTTATTTTATTGCCCCCACTGCAATGCAGCAGGGGTCCAGTTACTCCACATCCTTGAAAACACTTGTGTTGTCAATGTTTCCAATGTTAGGCTTTAGTTAGGTATAGTCAAGAATCATCGTGACATTATAGAAAAGGAAAAACTTTATCTCTACCCCCGTAATGTCTCCAGCTACGCCAGAGAATCATATGGACGTATGGATGTAGAACA
>NW_003852402.1:39296674-39306030 GCF_000181295.1 Otolemur garnettii | reverse complement strand
GGACACAACTATAAGAGGGTCCTTATCTAACAAAAGCAATCAATGTAACCTGCTTCTGTGTACCCTCAATGAATCCCCCCAAAAATAAAAAAATAAAAAAAGACATATCAACAGGAGAAAAGCTCGCCAAAGAAAATCTGTGAAAATGTATAGAATTTAACAAATACATGAGACCCCCCCATGGCAAAATGAAGACCCAAAGAAGTAGTTAGAGCCAAATGCTTATGTACTAAATTGAACAGAGTAGTAAATTGTGAAAATCTGACAAAACAAAGGGAGTGACCTCAGACAGTTAATCACAGGGGAGTGATTGGCAAGATTAGGGGTTAGTTTACCAAGGTTTGTTTGTACAGATTTCTCCTGGCTGAGGCTCCTTATCTTAGTGATAAGAATATCTTTATTCCTTGTGATATGGGGAGAATATCTTTCACGTGCTTTTAAGAAGGAAAAAGAAGGTCAGATTGCCCTTCTTGTCTCTGCAATTTTTTAAGTGTCTTTAACTCAAAATAATTCTTATGTCAAAATGGTATATTTGGGGCTGGCATATTTTGCCACTCTTCAAAATAATTACCTGGAATCATTGAGCTTAGCATTTTTTCGTGTGCTATCGGATATTGTACGTCTTGGTGAGTATAATGTGATGTTCTTATATTCTGTATTATTGTCATAAGGGTTCTTCTTTATATAGTTTGAATTCATGGCTTTTGGTAGGCATTGTGTGAATGTAATTTTCAGGTTTTTAACTTATCTTTTAAGTTTTCATAACCTGTCTCTCAAAAGGCTAAATTTTTAAATTATAATGACTTTTAAAATTATTAAAGTCACCTTTATTTTATCAATAAAGTCAGATTTATTATTTTTTCAAATTGAGTGATTTAATGTCACTTACCTTAGAAACGTTGGCTTACCCTAAGACTGGGAAGGTTTTTCTTCCATGTTTTCTTCAAGAAGTTTTAGAGTTTTAGAGTTTACATTCCATATTATATAGTTGTGTGAAATTTTGTATCTTTGTCAAGTACGGTCCACAGTATTCTATAATGCCCCTCCAAGGTTTGCCATCTCCCTGGTCTGCACACCCTGTGAAATTCTTGGGCCTATGAATTTGACATAGCTTATATTCTCGTTATACATGCATATATATATTTAGCATCGTTGACTCAAAAATAGAGAAATTATCCTGGGTTCCTAGACTGTTGACATGCTTATTGTAAAAGTGAAGTGTTTTATCTGGCTAAAAATGTAGACGTCAGAAAGATTCCCAGTGTGTTAAGACGTTTATATTCTACTCTTAGAAAGATTCAAGTGTACCCTTGTAAGATAAACCATAGAAATGATCCCTCCAATCACCAGCCCCCCATCCCCCCTTGCCCCTCATATTCTTAGGCTATAATTAGGTTATAACTTTCATATTAAAGCTATAAATTAGTTTCATAATAAGGCTGTGTACATTGGATACTTTTTCTTCCATTCTTGTGATACTTTGCTAAGAAGAACATTTTCCAGCTCCATCCATGTGAACATGAAGGAGGTAAAGAAAATGACATCAACCAGTTTGATGAAAATAATTCAAATTGTATATGAAAACACCACACTGTACCCCATGATTGCACTAATGTTCACAGCTAACATTTAATTAAAAAAAAAAAGGGAAGGGAAAAAAGGGAATGAACAAACTACACCAGTTAAAACACAAAGTGGCAATGTGAATAATGCAGAAAATATGATTCCTGCCAGGCGCAGTTAAGATTCCTGTAATCCTAACACTCTGGGAGGCCAAGGAGGCTGGATTGCTTGAGCTCACAAGTTTGAGACCAGCCTGAGGAAAAGTGAAACCCCGTCTCTACTAAAAATCAAAAAGCAGAGGCAATAGAATTGCTGGAGCCCAAGAGTTGAAGGTTGCTGTGAGCTATGATGCCATGGCACTTACCCAGGGCAACAGCTTGAGGCTCTATCTAAAAAAAAAAAAAAGAATGGAAAAGTAAATTTCCAATGTACTCAATACTAATAGGAAGCCAGTAAACAAGCTAATTCAGACTGACATAGGAAAGAAAAATTCAATTCAGGTTGGGAGGAGGGATTGTTTGGGGTGCTCTCAATGAATGGGCACAGGGTAGAGGTATATGGCACACCTTTGGGGTGTGGGACATAACTACAAGAGGGACTCATGTTTGTACCCTCACATTATCCTGAAATTAAAAAAAAAAAATTAAAGAAAAAAAAAAGATCCCCCGTGTGAGTGATGGGACAGGGATTTGACTCGGGGGAGCTTCTCCTGTGCTGAGACAAAGCCCTGACGCAAGGCCTGGAGACTGGCCTTTAGGAGCTGATGCCGTTCGGGTCTTCCTTTTCTCCAGGAAAAGAATCTAAGACCCCGGGAGAATCATGAATTTTCCACTGTCACAGAGTTATTATAAACATTGGTTCTAAATTCAAAATTATTTCTTAGTGCATCCAAATAATGTCTTTCTGTTCTGCCTTTTGCTTCCAGAGTGTGAATCTTTCAACACTGATGCATCTAAGATGGGAACATCAAGGTCTAAACTTGCTAACAGTCTGAGGATGGCAGTCTATTGCACAGTGTAATGAAATACTAAATTAATATTTGATACTTAAGCAAGTGAATAAGAAGAGTCTAAAAACTCTATCTACCAAATTTCAAGTCCCCAAATTGCTACTACTATATGATTTTGTACACTATCCTATCGGTTCTGAGGTTCCTGTTAGAAAAAGGTATTTAAAACACTTAAGGTTGATTAGATAAAAGTTATATAGGGATCACATGAGGATTTGTTTAAACTGTAAATTTGGGTACAATAGTTTGGAGATGAATCAAAACTTTGTATTTCTTTCTTTTTTTTTTTTATTGTTGGGGATTCATTGAGAGTACAAAGATCTAGGTTACACTAATTGCATTTGTCAAGTAAAGTCCTTCTTACAAATGTGTTCTTCTCTCAAGAGGTGTGCCAAACACCATGACCTCTACTATCACCCTCCTCCTTCCCACTCTCCTTCCCCCATCCCCCTACCCCCCACCATATAGTAGGTCATCAATTGTCCTCATATCAAAATTGAGTACATGGGGTTCTTGCTTCTCCATTCTTGTGATGCTTTACTAAGAAGAATGTGTTCTTCCTCCATCCAAGTTAGTAAAAAATTTGTAAAGTTTCCATAATTTTAGTGGCTGAATTGTATTTCATGGTATAGATATACCATAGCTTGTAAATCCATTCCTGCCTTGATGGGCATTTAGGCTATATCCTCATTTTGGTGATTGTAAGTTGAGCTGTGATAAACAGTCTAGTGCAAGTGTCCTTATGGTAAAAGGATTTTTTTTTTTTTTTTTACTTCTGGGTAGATGCCCAATAATGGGATTGCAGGATCAAATGGGAGGTCTAGTTTGAGTTCTTTAAGAATTCTCCAGGGTGGTGCCTATGGCTCAAGGAGTAGGGCACCGGTTCCATATACCAGAGGTGGCAGGTTCAAGCCTAGCCCCAGCCAAAAACTGCAAAAAAGAAAAAAAAAAATTCTCCATGCTTCCTTCCAAAAAAGGTTGTATTAGTTTGCAGTCCCATCAGCAGTGGAAAAGTGTTCCCTTCTCCCCACATCCACACCAGCATCTTCAGCTTTGGGACTTTGTGATGTGGGCCATTCTCACTGGGGTTAGGCTATGTCTCAGGGTGGTTTTGATTTAGATTTCCCTGATAATTAGGGATGATGAGCATTTTCTCATAACAAACATGATGAGCATGTTTGTTAGCCATTCAGCTGTCTTCCTTAGAGACGTTCTATTCATCTGTCTTGCCATTAATACAAGGGATTGTTGGCTCTTTTACAGTTCCCTAGTTTGATTTCTCTGTGCATCCTATTTATCAATCTTTTGCTTGATTCATATATGCAAATATATTTCCTATTCTGCTGACTGTGTATTTCCTTTGGTAGTTGTCTCCTTCGCTGTACAAAAGCTATTCAGTTTAATTATGTCCTATTTGTTTATTTTTGCTGCTGTTGCAATTGCCACTGAAGTCTTCTCATAAAGTCTTTTTGCAGGCTGATGTCTTCAAGTGTTTTTCCCCCAGTTTCTTCAAGGATTTTTATTGTTTCATGTCTTATATTTAGATCTCTTATCCATCTTGAATTCATTTTAGTGAGTGGTGAAAGGTGTGGGTCCAGTTTCAGTCTATTACATATGGTTATCCAGTTCTCCCAGCACCATTTATTGAATAGGGATTCTTTGCCCCAGTGTATGTTCTTGTTTGTTTTTTATTTTTGTTTGGGGTTGGGTTTGAACCCACCACCTCTGGCACATGGGGCCAGCACCCTACACAGGTGCCACACTCTTGTTTGATTTATCAAAGATTAGGAGGCTGTAAGATGTTAGTTTCATCCCATAATTTTCTATTTGGTTCCTGGTGTCTATGTCTCTATTTTTTTGCCAATACCATGTTATTTTGACCACTAAGACCTTGTAGTGGAGCCTAATGTCTGGTAGGCTGGTGCCCCCACCTTTGTTTTTATTCCTAAGAACAAAATTCCTTAGCTATATGGGTTTTTTTCTGGTTCCATACAAAATGAAGAATTATTTTTTCAAGTCTTGAAAGTATGATGTTGGTGTTTCAATGGGGACTGCCTTCAATCTGTAGATTTCTTTGGGAAGTATGGACATTGTAACAATTTTGATTCTTCCTAGCCATGAACATGGTATGTTCTTCCATTTGTAAGACTCTCTTTCTAACTAACTATTTGGTAACAGAAACATTACTACTCCATATAACACACTGAAAGTCAAGAAATTAGAGCATTTGGCCAGGCATGGTGGCTCATGCTTATAATCTTAGCACTCTGGGAGGCCAAGGTAGGTGGATTGCCTGAGCTCAGGATTTCAAGACCAACCTGAGCAACAGTGAGACCCCCCCATCTCTAAAAATAGCAAGGCCTGTAGTCCCAGCTACTTGGGAGGCTGAGACAAGAGGATTCCTTGAGCCCAAGAGTTTTTGAGGTTGCTGTGAGCTATGATGCCATAGCATTCTGCCCAGGGTAACAAAGTCAAACACTGTCCCTATCTCAAAAAAAGAAGAAGAAGTTAGAGCATTTGCTTAAAATTATGATAGCTAACTCAAATTTGACATAAAACAAAGAAATATTCCTGGGCAGCACCTGTGGCTCAAGGAGTAGGGCACCAGCCCCATATACTGGAGGTGGCAGGTTCAAACCTGGTCCCAGTGAAAAAAACCCGGCAAAAACAAACAAATAAACAAAAAAACCCAAAGAAATATTCCATCAGAAGTAGAGCCTTTTAGGGCTCCCTGTGATACCCATATATCCAGGTATAAACAGCTTCAAAATATTCAAATAATTTATTCATATAGATATTTTTAAAATTGCCTATAAAAACCAAGAACCACTAGAATGAAATTAATGGTGGCAAATGATATAGTCCACTGAGATGGTTAGGACTTAAGATCGCATGAAATATTATAAAATTAAACTTTCTGAGAGAGGGAACTATTGTCTACTATTGATTTGATTTGATTTTTTTCTTTTATATTTTAGAAAAACAAATAATTGCTCATCTGTTTCATGGCTGACTTTTAATGACAGAGTTAATATATTGCTAATTTGCTATATAATTAATAGCTTCTAATCAAAGATTAATTGACAAGGATTTTGTTAAGCTTTGATAATAAATTCAAGCCCAGGATCATGCTTTTTGTTTTGAAATACAATAAGGATGACTCATTTCCTTTTCCCATTATGTCAGTTGCAGAAAAGTGCTGCCACAGTAGGTGACTCTTTGAATATACTTGTTTGCTTGGATTTTAAACAAAAGTGTATTGAGCTGATGTGCACAGCATCCTTAAAACTCACAGATTTATATAATGGAGTGTATTTTTATTTTGGTGACATATTAAATATTTCTCAGGATATATAGGTTTTATGGAAAAGTGTTCTATAATGTAAGTGTATTAACATAACATCATCAACAATTATCTTTTAAAATTTCGTAGAAATGTACTGTAATATGTGGTTTTCTTGACACTCATTACATTTGAGAACACAAATGTATAAATTTTTCTCAAGAAAGTCAAATTCTGAGTGTGTCAAATTGATGCAGTTTGATTGGTCTCTTTGGGAATATTGTATGGGGCTTAGGTCTTGCTGGGACAGGAACTGTCTCTGGGGAGAAAATTAGTTTGACTTGCATAGGAAATTTCATAAAGATGAACCTGTTATTCAAATGAAGATTTTATTCAGAAAAGAAGGGGAAGAACTGCTTACTAAGAAAGGAAATTTTAGGAGAATAGCATATGATGTTTATAAAATAAACAAATACATATACTTTCTCCCATTCTATCACTCTGCTTTACGTCTTTATCATGCTATCTGACCTTCCATTTATGTCATTTAAAAAATGAAGTCTAAGAATTCAAATTAGATTGTCAAGAGTGAAAATGTGTTTTTAATTAAATTTGAATGTTTGGTCTATTTTATTCTCTCGGCATTTGAATAATCAGCATTCCTTTTTTCTTGTTCTGTGACAGCTGACATAGCTAAGACAGGGTAATAGTCCTTTTTGTTTGTTTGTTTGTTTTGTTTTGTTTTTTCCTCAAGTCCTTAAAGCATTTTCAGATCTATGTTGGAGATCATTTCTCTCATTATCTGTAAGAGGTGGGGGAGGCCCTCAGGGTCTTTTTCCATATCCTTGTCCTTAATGTGTCAGTGCAGTGCAATTCAAATGACAGTGATAAAGTCAGATTTTTGTGAATTTCCTCAGTTAGTAACTGTATGGGCTGAGACAATTCTCAATGGCTCAGTTTTCTCAATAATTAATAATGACAATAATATGTATCTTTTAGAGCTATGATAAAGATTATATAAAATGACACATGTAAAAAGACATCTATTAACCACTACCACAATTTCTGACCCATATCAGTGTGTGATAAATGTGTTCTATTCCTCCTTTTTTCCCATTTCTTTCCTTTCTTTTCCTTCTGAAGCTCTTACTAAGATAAATTGTATTCATTGTCAATAATGGACCCTTGGCATGAACTTGGGAGTTTTCTTTTCCAAGCCCTTAGAATATACTCCCCATTCTATGTTGAAAAAGAAAAGAAAATAGATCCAACTATAAATCATATTTAAAAAAAAAAAACTATGTTCATATGAGTGGGAGACATCATAAACTTCCAAAAAATGCATTTTTTTCCTGAGCATTATTTTGAAATATTTGTTAACTTTCATCTTTTCATCAATTTTATTAAACAAACATGTCCTAGTTGTTTGATGTCAACCATATTCAATTTTTTTCCTGGCTCTTTTTTTGATATAATAGTGAACTTGTCTTGATAATGCATTATTTTAGAGGATAGTACTTATTTGATAATGCTATTTAGTGATAAGATATTTTGGTATATACTACTTGTAGAAAGGTATGTGGACATTCAGGAGAAATCTACGAAAAAGTATTTTAGTAAAGAAGAAGCAGCCTAATCATATGAATTTTCTTTTTCTTAATGAAAATTAATGTGAAAAAGATAAATATTCTTAATTTGCATTAGACATTCACTTGATCTAAATTCCTGCATTCATCAAAAGACTAATGAATCTGGGGAGAAAAGGACAATAACTTTAGCATATTTCTGTTTACGATGTCTTTAGGAATCATTTCTCCATAGATCTTCTATAAGCACAAAGATGAATTGTATGTAATTTAGAAATTGATAATACATTGTGTATGGCAAACATACCTCGCTCTGCAAACTTGTCTTTCTCTTCTTCAATAAACTTTGTTTCACACTTGCCTAAAATAAAAAAAAAAAACATTCAAAAATATTTATTATGCCCTAACCATGTCAGATACTGTTGAGGCACTTAGGATACATCAATATCCAAAATAGATTATAATTTTTAATAAAATGTATGGAATTTACATTTTGTAGGAAGCTGTTGATGAGACAAGGAATAAGTAGGAAACATAATAAATTAAATACACACCTTGTTAAAAGATAATAATAGATGCTTTGAAAAAGAAAGAAGAGTAAGTAAGAGAGGACTCAAACCCCATGAGAATGGATGGGTTGCTGTTGACAATGAATGATGACCTAGGATGATACTAAACAATGTAGTTGGAAGTAAGCAATTTAGATGAGAACTAGAAGACTATATTAAAATGCAATGAAAAAAATCATTACTTAATGTAGCAGTCAATCTTCTTAAGTTGACAACAACTCAGAAATTTATTAGAGTATCGGGTAGTCCATAGTACCTTCCAGACAGCCAAAAACCAGCCAGGAAAAATTCTAAATCATGCCACATGAACTGTCGTAGAAAACAACTAAAGTAAACAGACATCCCTCAGAATGGGAGAAGATTTTTGCATGTTATGAATCTGACAAAATCCTGATAACTAGAATCTACAGAGAATTCAAATTAATCAACAAGAAAAGAGCAAACAACCTCATTTATAGGTGGGCAAGAGACTTGAATAGGAACTTCTCTGAAGATGACAGACGAATGGTCAACAAACACATGAAAAAATGTTCATCATCTTTAATCATCAGAAAAATGCAAATCAAAACCACTCTGAAATACCACCTAACTCCATTGAGATCAGCCCATATCATAAAGTCCCAAAGCTGTAGATGCTAAGGTGGAGAGGAGGCAACACTTCTACACTGCTGGTGGGATTGCAATCTAATGCAAACTTTATGGAAAGAAGTATGAAGAATTTTAAAGAACTAAAAGTTGACCTTCCATTTGATCCCACAATCCCATTGCTAGGTATCTACCCAGAAGAACAAAAATCATATTACCACAAAGAGATTTGTGCCAGAATGTTTAATGCAGCTCAATTCACGATGGCTAAACCATGGAAGCAACCCAAGTGCTCATCAACCCATAAATGGATTAACAAACTGTGGAATATGTATTCCATGCAAAGTCTCCATTTTTCCTTATGGCTATATACCATTCATCCATAAGAAAAGATGGAGACTTTACATCTTTTATGTTTACTTGGATGGAGTTAAAACACATTCTTCTTAGTAAAGTATCTCAAGAATGGGGGGATAGTATCCAATGTACTCAGTACTGATATGAAACCAATACACAAACAACTACATGCCCATATGAATGATAAAACACAAATATAGTCTAGAAAGGAAGAGGGGGATGGAGGGCAACTGGCGGAATCTCTCCTAATGCGCACAGTGTAAGAGTGTTCATCCCCCCTCTTGGGTGGAGGGCTCAACTACAACTTGAACTTTAACTTAGAACTGAAAACAGTATTACCTAAAAATTTGTACCCTCATATTAATTTGAAATAAATAAGTAAAAAGAAATTACCATTGCCCCGA
>NW_003852402.1:39295700-39296557 GCF_000181295.1 Otolemur garnettii | reverse complement strand
TGCTCACTGAAAGACAGATTCCGCACATGCCTCCTTTTGGTTTCTCTTTCTTTTTGCATGAAGGTCCCTTTTGTTCCTTCCAGCTGCCTCACAGAGTTATATCTAATTGGCAGGGCCCAGGGAGCCCAGGGAGCCTTCCTGCCTGTGCCCTGGGAGCAACAGAAGCATAGGACTGAATCCTGGAATCTGCCATGGGAGGACAGAACTCAGAGTGTGGGAAATTTCCCAAATACCCAAAAGGCACTTTACATGATCTGGGGCAAGCCACACATGACAAATTTCCACCATAGCTAGGAACTGGTAATTAACTTCAGAGCCAATTTTACTTCTATGTTTTACTTCACCCTGGATTATTAATCTCCCCTCAGATAGGTTCATAATTGCATAGCTTTGTATCTGTCAATAGTAGAGTTTTAGAATGTTTCATTGTTTCAGGGAACGTGGACTTTTCTTTCATAAAGGATAAAGATTTGGTTGACATTGATGATGATAATGGTTTTCATGGTGATGTTAATCTGAATATCTCAGAAAGATGACACATATTTTCTTGAGGAGTACAAAGGAGTTGTACTTTAAACACAAAACCCTATGGATTGAGACACTGTAGGAAGTGGGTGCTCTAATTAAGCTATCTCCTTTTGAATATATTTATTCTTTCATAACTATAGGTTAAAAAATATATGTTTCTCTCTCATTTACTACTGGTACTATTATAGATTAAAAATATTCTTTCAGGTGGTGCCATAGCTCAGTGTGTAGAGTGCTGGCCACATATGCTGGGGGCTGGTGGGTTCAAGAAGTGGAGGTTATGAGCAGGAACCAGAAACCCAGGCTGGGTTTGAACCCACCTCTTTGTT
>NW_003852402.1:39285358-39295501 GCF_000181295.1 Otolemur garnettii | reverse complement strand
GAAAACTACATGGAACTATTGGGAAAACTGGAGTTATGGAATTATATAGTATAAATATTAAAGTAGGTATTTTCATTGTGAATTATGAACTATGTATTTTTTGCTTATGGATGATAATATTTTTCTGCTAAGACCTCAGCTTTTTCCCTCCCTTCCTTAGCTGAAGTCTAATTTTAATGGTTTTCATCTATAAAGTATTTGTCACAAATTCTTAAATACATACATTATTCATTTGAAAACTTTACATATATTTATAAAGAAGACAAGTGCACATAAATAATGGGTTTACCTTGTTTAGCTAAAATGGAACTGAGCCAAATGCAGGGGTAAAATCTTTGCTGAAGAAAGTAACAGGACAGTTTCTGTTGTATAGGTTGCCATTAAAGAAAGGCAGAAGGGAGACCAGAAGCCTGAGTCAGTGCATGACACACAGTTGAGGAACTGCAGGTAAATCGCACTGCCGGGAGGCAGATCATTAAAGGAGAAACTGGCCCCAAATGAATGCACTGAAAGGTGGCATGAATGTTTCTTGGAGACAAATCTTTCTTCAATTTCACTTCCAGGCCCAAGGCATTTAGGGGAGCTGCTGTAGTTTCCAGCTAAGAGCCATGCCCACCATTTCTGCTATCCACGCCCTCCAGGTCACAGTCCCTGACCGTGAGGAAAGGAGGGATTCTGATTGTGGCCTTCTTGAGATTGTAATACAGATGTTCCTCACGTTCACGGACTTATTACTGCAAGTTTTTATGCAAGACTGGCAGGAAACTGGGCCATGCACGAGTTCCTTTTGAATTAGTTAGCCAGACTACAATTTACCACAATCGAAAAGACTCTGCACCACTTGCCAGGGATGTTTAGATGAGCTGGATTTCCACGTCTTCCCGCAGGGAACGCTGACATATTTGTCACTTCCTAAATCAGTCTGTGACTTTGCTGTTTTGCACACTTTACCAATGGCAGGTCTCCTGTCCCCAGAGCCCGAGAGCCTGGCTGAAGGGGCTGGCCCATCTGCAGGGCTACATGGCACGGCCAGTTTTGTCAAGCCTGGCGAGTTCTCCCTTGAGCTAAGAAACTTCAAATGTTATAATGATGCAGTGCCTTGGATGGTAAGCAAAGGAATTCTCAGAATAAAGCATCCCTGTCTGCTCGGCAGTGCGATAGATGCGGCATGCAGAGGGATTAATTTGATCATTATCCAAGGAATAGAACAGAAGGGAGAGCCTTGCCTGGGACACCTTTAACTGTGTCAAACACAGCAACACAACATAACAACATCAATTTATTTGCAACACCCTTTATCCTCTTTCAGTGTTTTCTCACATGGATTTGCTCCTTTGATTAGAGCCCCTCACGAGGCTTGAGACCATGTAGCGTGTGCGTAAGTACAGGACTGAGAATCCTAAGAGGTAGGTCAGAGCCGCAGTTAAACCTGTGAGCCATTAGTATCTGAGGGACATTATGCGAGGATAGATGAGGTAATGAATGAGCGAGGGCTTTTGTAAAAGGCTTTCCACTTATACAGCAATGATATTGTCATTGAAATGGACAATCCCCTAGTAAGTGAAGCCTCGGATTTACCCAGCCTAAGATAGACTTCTGTGAGGAGCCCCCAGAAATACATGAAGATGGAAACCCTGTAAAACAGAAAAAGAAAAGAAAAGAAAAAAACCCAGACCTCTGTGGACATCAGAACGAGGATTTGAACTATTCTTATTTGGGCTTTAAAGGAAAAGAAGGACCCTTGAAGCCTGCAGAAATCTAGGACAGCTGAGTTACATAAGCTCCCCTTTGAAAGGTGGCAATTATTTCTGGTGAGATAACACTGAAGGCAAGTTTTTATCATTCTGTCGTATGTGGAACAAACAGTACCTGTTCAGGTGCTGGAAATTGAATGACACTGCTTTATTTGCAGAAACAGAAGCAGAGGTGGCAGTTTTCATCCCTGTGAAACTATGGACACAAGCAGAGAGAGAGATTATTATCTGACAGGCAGTAATTTTATTCTCGGACTTGAGAACAGTTGAATCTCCATTTCTCATGGAATTATGAAACGTGTGCGCCGGCACAGGCACAGACATCACCAGTGCAAACTAAAACTGCTTACTGTAGGGCAAGGCCCAGGAATTTGGATGAAATTGTGAACAAGGCTATTGAAGCTGCTCTAATTTTAAATTCTCTCTTGCAGCTGCAGCATCCTGCCCTAATCTCTATGAATACAACACATCAATTTAAATAAAAATAGTTATCTGCATCATGCTTCCCTCTCCCAGCTGTGGAACTATCAGAAGCCTTTGTTTACTCTCTAGTAGAGATATAGAAATAAAGTCATTGAAAATTAAAATAGTAACGTCCCCTTTTTCAGTCCCTAGATCCTGTCAAGTTTAACCTAATGTCAATTAATGTGACTGATTTTATATTTAGCAAGTGAATACATCTATCTATTCTTTCTGTGAAGTACAGAGGAAACGTCTTTTTGAACAGGGGCCCTTGTCTCTGTGGCTCACAGATTTTGTCCCAGAGTCAATTGTACCAGTGGCATCCTTTATAGTGCCTGGGCATCCTGTAGTCTTTCTCCCCTCTCGTCCTTGGAAAAGCTGCTTCTCTCTCTTTCTCTTGCTCATCTCTGGAAAATCTGTCTTGACAACACTGTTATCTCTTACCTACTCCATTATGTAGACTCTGCGAGGAGACAGAAATCATTTCAGGTGTCTCTCCTTTGTCCTACCAAAGCACTGTCAAGCCTGTCGATGTCAGGCGACATGCGTTTCATTAGAACACAATAGGAGCCGAGGCACTGCCTGTATTTCCTCCACCGCTGTAGACTTAACACAGACTACACAGTAAATGCTTATTATAATGGTTTCGTTTGTCTGTGTTGGTCATAAGAGAAAGACAGTTGTAAGGTCAGAAAAGAGGACATTCCATTCATTATTCTCATTGCCATCAGGGTGGAGTTAACAGCACCTACGGCTGTTAAAGCCCACCTCTGTTCAAACCTGGCTTGCCTGTTCTGCTTCATCTCACTGCTGTGTCTTACCAGACCTCTGCGTCCCCCTCCCATGCTATTACCTACTACGTCACTGGAGACCTATATCAGGCTCTTTCTTTGCCAGACCTTTGCATAATTACTCCTCTGTCACAAGGGCTTGCATAACTTCCTCTCCTTGCTTCCTCAGATTTCAGGTCTGGGAACAGATACCACTTTCTCAGAAGGCTTTTTTCTGATAAGCAGGGATGATATTAGGTGAGCTCCCCTGTGTTCTTTTTGCATACTGACCTTACCCCATGTTGTCACATTGTATTGTAAATTATGGGATTTCTAGACTTTCAAATGCATTTTGGATGTATGATTTTGAAGGCCATTTCAGATAAGGTAAAGCCCATACTTCTCAAGGTGGAAGAGATGGCCCTGGGGGTTCAAACCACTATTTACTATTCTAGCCTCATCTCAGCCTTAAGATCTTTGACTATGTTCTTCTACATTCTAAATTCTTCTACATTCACTGAAACTCTTTTCTCCTATTTTAGTCCTCTTTCAGAGCATAGAGACTCTTTTGTTAACCCAGCCACTAGCTAACTCCTAGTTCAAAATATTTGTTGTGCAAGTAAATGAATGAACATTGTGTAGCTACCTATACCATCCAACACAATCAAAGTATAACCATATCAGATCTTAACAAAATCTACATATGTTTCTACAAAATCTTCAATAACCTTATGCTTAAAAAGTCTAGTACTCTGAAGATGAATCACATATCTACAATATATAATTAAATAATTAGGACCCAAAGATTTGCTATTGTTGTCTGCTTATATCAATTAAATCCTTCAACAGGGATATCAAAGTATTTAAAAAGGAAAATTTCGTTTAGCTCACTAGAGTTTAGAGTGCATAAATTTAATGCTCACATAATAAATAATCACGGCAAAGCTATATTGCAGACAAATTGTGTAAACCAGAAGCTCGTTGTTTTAATTAAGCTCTAGAGCTATTCCAATTAAGACAGCTGTAGAAAGATATGAAGAAAGAGGAAAATGAAAGTAGAGATTTGGAGGGTCTGAATAAGAAAAAAAAAATAGGAAACTGAATGATCAACTCTATATTATATAACAAAATCGATTTCAGACGTCAGACTGCAGGAAGTGGTCTTCTCCAATTTCTGTATTGCCAGAAGCATATTATATGGCTTAACAAGATGTGTCTTCCTTGTACCCAGATAACAGCTTATAGGAAAGACTGAGAGCTGCTTGGTAAGCCTGCTGTGCAGATACATGAAATGTTAGGAACAGAAATTGAATGTTACGCAGAAGGCACTGGTGAGTCAGTGGAGGGATTTAAAGGAAGACATGAATAATGTGTTATTATTTCATTTGAGATTTAAGCTGATTGAAGTCAAGACTAATTAATAATGTCTCAAAAAGGATTTAGGGATACCATACACTCTGTCCCCAACAGATGTAAAAGAGCAAGAATATTAAATATTCAGATCGACCACATACTAAGCTCCTACTGCATGCATGTAAACTCTTAGCTTTCAATATTTTACCTCCAATCTTCCCATAACCCTGTAAGATTCAGATATTATGTAACCATTTCAAAGGTGAGGAAATTAGTAACTGCCCCAGTACATATACTGCACACCCATTAGATGTTCGAACTGGAATTCAAATTTAGGACATTGCATCCCAAAGGCCAGGCAACTTCCTAGCCTCTTAGTATGTAGTATTCAGTATGTATATTACATTCCTGACAATAATCCTGAGTCCATGCCATAATTTTCATTTTACAGATGAGAAAACTGAAGTCTTGAAGAGTTCAAAACCAAGGTATGACCCAGGGTATACCATCAGGGGTAGAGGTGGAATTTGAAGCTTTGTCTTTTTCAACATTTTTCAGAGTCATTTTTCTCCTAGCTTAGCTTTAAGGTGGTGATTCTATGCCATACTCTGGTGACTTTGTGGGTGAAGAGGTAAAGAATCATTTCACTTTTATATAATTAAGAAAGTTATTTTAAAAGGGTAAATAATCAATGCATTTGGAAGTTGTGGCTACACTTAACAGATTTTTTAAAAGTCAAATTCATTCAGAAAGGTTGACATTTCCATCTGATTTTGCTGTTTACAAGGAATTTCCACCTTATACATTTGAAATAAGTTGGTGCTCTATTGTGCATATTGCAAGGATACACGTCAAATATAGTAATAGTAGAGTATAAATGTCTAAACACAACAATCAAATAAGTGAGGTGAATGCTATGTTAACCACGTCTATGTAAACATTCCAAATGGTATATAAAATCAGCACATGTTACCCCATAAATTCAGTAATGTACACAGTTATGATCTAATTTTTAAAGAAGAAAGAAATAAGGTGGTGCTAAGGGCAACTGGTTCAAAGCTGTTGAAATTCTGAAGTGATTTTTTGATTAATTTATGCAACAAAGTCTAGCCTACATTGACTAAAAACAATCTGCCTTCTTTCAGCTGTACCACTTGGTAGCCACAGAACAATGGGCAAGTTCCTTAATCTCCCCATGCTGCAGCATCCTTCCCTGCAAAAGAAGGGTAATAATGATGCCTGTTTTATAGGAAAGTTGTGGACTTATCCTAGGTATATACTTATGATCCTTAGACCAGTATTGGGGCAAAGTAAAAACTCTTCTTTAGCTTAAAGTCCCCCATCATCTCAGTTATAGATAAAAAGATTAAACATTTTGTGTGGTCTAAGAAGTTAAACAGACTCTTCAAAGTGGTTTTTTCAAAGCTTTGCTGAATTTTTGAACATAAAAAGGGAAGCCCTGTCATGAATTGACAGCAGGGGACCTGGAGAGGCAAATTGCTCAGTATTAGGAAAAGAGGATGGTCCTTAGTATCATTATCAGGTTCGTATTTGTGTGTTTTTGCTTTTAACATGATAGAAAAGAGAGAGGATGAATGAGTCCCATAGAATCACTAAATCTTGTAGTGTTCCAAGCATAAGGAATAAGTATAATAATCTTGATATTCAATTTAAAGCTGTTTTTGAGCCTCTGATAAACTACAGGTGTCCCAAAGGTTGTAGTAATAGGGAAAATGGGAAATTGTAGCTAAATGTACATTTTTCACAAAATATGCATTACAAAATTTTACAAAATATTCTCTCTATATTTGCTACCTCCCCCCCCACACCCTCCCTCATCACTCTCTCCCAGAACTTGAAATGAATTGACTTTTTCTATTTTGTGCGGTATCCAGACAATATATTGCAATAAGTGGTTATTAAAAAGAGAATTTGAAAAAAAATTTAAAAAAGAGAATTTGAGCTTTAATAAGATTATTCTGACAATATGATCTAGATTGGACTGGAGAGAATCTGAATGAGGCAAGTTAGGGAACAGAATAACATGCCGGGGGAAAGCAAGGTAAAGAGAACATGAACAGATAGAAGATAAAAGAAGGAAGTGAGAGTAGGATGGGAATCACAGGACTTGGTCACCAATTAGCAATTTAAGGTACAGCAAGGAAGGAGCCAAAGAGAACCTAATCCTGGTGTCAGTAATAGAATTCAGGAAGCCAGAAACATGAATAAGACAGGGGCAAGGGAATTGAGTTTGGTATGTACTAAATCTGAGGCTTAAGTGGAATATCCAGGTGGAGGAAGCTGCGAAGAATTAGAAGTACAGTCTGGGCTATCAGTTTCTTGGGGAAGGACATAGAATTTTCTCTCCTTAGAGTCTTTTGTTAGTTTTTAAGCAGTTCAATGTAGTCTAGAAAAAGAATGTTCAGAAAGGGAAAAGAATAAGATTATTTTTAAATTGTGATGTCAGATAGCTGTTAAATGTGATTAGAAAACACTTCAGAGAAGCTTACCACGTAAACTTTCTATTCTTAATCCACAGGCAGCTCTTCTCAATATCTCTTGAAAAGCCATTTTAATTCGTGTTTAAAATTTAAATGGTCAAAAATGGTCATTATAATGTTTACAATATGAATCTTATCTGTTGTGATTTGAGACTGTGTACATTTGCGATTGTTAAATTGCATTTTTACTCAAATCTTACCCACGCCTTACTACCATCTGTAAATCTGCTCTTGCGTTAATCACCTTCAAAGTTATATTTTACTCCTGAATTCAAATGTTCTGAGATGTAGTGCTAGGATTCTCCCATTACTTCTTAATGTGTTTAAAATCTTTTAAATTCTTTTCTGTTCCATTTTATTTACATCATACTTCAGCGTCATATTACTTTGATGTCTGTCTGAAATCAGTTGATAGTATAGAAATGTAGTGAAGGTATTAATGACAAAACAGAGCATTTCTTTTAACATTTTGGGGTCTCAAATATTTGAGGTTTAAATGTAAAGATTTATAAGAAGAATTACATAAGAACAACTAATTTGGTGCTTTGAGAATGTTTTTCTTCTTATGTGGATCTGAATATCAGAATTGGCAATAGAAAGGGGCCTCTAAATTAGATGAGACTAGTAGAAATTCTGAGCTTTGCTGAGATTTAAGACATACAGCCTTCCCCTAGCTACCCACTGGGCAAGATCAAACCTCTTGGCTTTCACACATCTCCCTTCCCTGTAATATCTTTGCTTTTATTTCTGCATTGTTCTTCCTTCTTTTCTTCATATTTTTCTTTCAGATTAAACAAGAAATGCATATTATGTAAGGAGAGAGTAAGATTAGGGATACTTGGCAACTGATAATTTCTTGAGACACATGCATTTTATCCTATAATACATTAGAGAAAATAGAGCTAACTGCACTACCAGATAAAATCTAGACTTTCAGTGGTTGAACACAATGGCGGTTTGGCCACCTACATTTCAACGGACACTGGAAAAGGGGTGTGGTGGGTTTGTGGGAGGGTTTGTGTGCTAATGTGCAGTGGAGGAGATGATTTCTGTTCCAGTAATTCAGGAGTCCTGGCTGTTAGAGACTTTACTTTCTTCAGCATACAACTCAGTCATCTGAAGATTCCCTAGGCTTGATGTCTAGGCTTATGTCCAGGATAAAAGGGATTAGGTTATTGAATAAATAGCCAATCTCTGTCACACTAAGTATAGGTGATGCTACCAAGAGGCGGCAAGAAGAAAGTCTGAGCTATTATATTTATAACATACACATATATATATACATATGTGTGTATCTATCTGCATATGTATATAGAAAGTGACAAATGAAATTCTGACAGAATATTCTTTCAAAGCATGACAATATCTAATAACATACTTTTTGAATGTCTGCATATGACATCAATAGGCTGTGCTTTATAAATTCATTTTATAGTTTGGAGGCATGACTATAATATTACATATATATTGTTTTACTCATTTCTTTAAAAAAAAAGAACAGTGAGAACTTTAAATCACTCTTGCCTAAGAACTCAAAAGTAAAACTATTTGTGGGTGGAAGTGATTTATGGGTCATACAGATAATCTGATTTGTGTTGTGAAGCAACTAGAAGAAACATAAAAAAGAGATACAGAGACAGACTGTATTCAGTGAATATAAGAAACCTTATTGAAGGTCCATGTGTTGCTGCAGAATTGAGTAAACAACACAATTTGCCTGATGATTGCACAGCTTAGGCCACAATTTCTATACTTATGTGACATTTTGCAGAAAAAAATAAGTTAATTTTCAAAAAGGAAAAGGTAGTTTTGTGTAAGTCCAATGATCACAATGGCAGATTAAGCCATTTCTGCAAATATATTTGCATAGATTCATTCTCAGACCAACCTCATATCTGTTATACCCCAACCCTGGGGAAAAAATAAACTTAATAGGAAGACCTAACTTCCTTGTTTTCAGCTGAAAAAAATGTGGACCCAAAGTCATTTTCTTTGGGTTAAATAGAAGCAAATAAGGCCTTAGCATATGTTTTTCTTGCACTTATAGTTCTAGGACTCATTCTGTTGAAAGCAACTTCCCCACATGATAACTACTTAAAATAGTATAGGATTCCAGGCTTGTTTATTTCATTCCCTCAATAGATCAGTATGACTCAGGCTTCCTGTCACTGGGCCAGTGTTCTGTATTTTCCAGAACTAAAAGATGTTCTCCCTCTAAGTGGACTTCTTTATGCTTTTAACATTGGCAATTCTCTCTGCATTCAATACATCAATGTCAAGTTAAGTTGTACCCCAATAGCATGGTAATTGCATGTGATACCCAGATGGGAGGACATTAGTTAGTTACAAGTGTTCAAAAGCCTCCTAACCGGCAGGATACATGATTCCTATATGAGGATTTCAGATTGTTTTGAAGGCATTTTCAATGATGTCAAGAGGTGGCAACATTTTCCAATCATTTCCCCACTTACCTTTGTCACTATTCCATTAGAACCCTAGGTTAATCTACAGTGTCTAACAAAGCCTGATGCAGGCCTCTCTGGGGTCAAAATTTTCTTTCTTTCTTTACTTTTTTCTTTTTTATTCTAAATTAAAGTAGTAATATAACTATGAAGAGAGAAAAATTGAAACCACTTTCAAGGAGAGGTGCAAAAGTGATTTACAGCAGCTTCTCAAATTTTTATGGACATACAAATCAAATCACCTAGATTTGTGAAAAGACACATTATGATTCAATAGGTCTGAAGGTCACCTTTGATTATATATTTCTAGTAAGATCTCAGATAAAGCTGATATTGTAGGTCTGCAGGCCAAATTTTCAAGGGTAAGGAATAACATTTCAGTAGTCTGTAAGGATAAGAGTTAGTCACAAGGCTAAAACATATCAACACATTTAAGTCTTTCATTAGAAATCTAATAAGAAAAGTAAAGTCCAATACATTATTTAAAAATGTAAATGTTAGACATCTTTGGGTCCACTAGTACCTACTGATAATTGCTGAACCTTAACTCTTGGCAATTAAAAATTTATGATAGACTGCATAATATTCCATGGTGTACATATACCACAATGGAACATATTCTTCTTAGCAAAGTATCTCAAGAATGGAAGAAAAAGTATCCAATGTACTCAGCCTTACTATGTAACCAATTTATATCTTTCATATGAAAGCTATAACCCAATTATAGCCCAAGAAGAAGGGGTACGAGAAGAGGGAGGGGAGGGAAGGGGGGAGGATGGGTGGAGGCAGAGTAATTGGTGGGACACACCTATGGTGCATCTTATAAGGGTATGTGTGAAAT
>NW_003852402.1:39272000-39284400 GCF_000181295.1 Otolemur garnettii | reverse complement strand
GAAGTAAACAACAGAATAAAAAGATAACCTACATAATGAAAGAAAATATTTGCAAACTATGCATTCAGCAAAGGACTAATACTCAGAATCTGTAAGAAACTCAACTCAATAATACCAAAAGAGATTCTTTTCCCTAGTGTATGTTCTTGTTTGCTTTGTTAAAGATTAAGTGCAATGAGACGTTAGTTTCATTTCAAAGTTTTTTATTCAGTTCCAGATGTCTATGTCTTTATTTTTGTGCCAATATGCTGTTTTGATCACTATGGCATTGCAGTATAGCCTAAAGTCTGATGATGCCCCTGGCTTTATTTTCATTACTAAGATTTACCTTGCCTATATGGGGGTTTTCAGGTTCCACACAAAATGAAAAATTATTGTTTCCAAATCTTGAAAGTGTGATGTTGGCATTTTCATGGGATTGCATTAAATCTGTAGATTGCTTTGGGAAGTATAGACATTTTAACAATGTTGATTCTTCACAGCCATGAGCATGGTATGTTCTTCCATTTGTTAATATCATCTGCTATTTCTTTTCTTAGGATTTCAGAGTTTTCTTTAGCAATCCCTTACATCTTTTGTTAGATATATTCCTAGGTATTTAATTTTTATGAAGTGTAGTGAAGGGAACTATGCTCTTTATTATCTTCTCATCTTGGTTGTTATTGGCATATGTAGAGGGAGAACTGGATAACTACATGTAAATGACTGAAACTGGACTGCACCTTTCTCCCTTCACTAAAATTGATTCTAGATGGATAAAGGATCTAAATCTAAAGCATGACACAGTAAATATCCTTGAAGAAAGTGTAGGTAAAACATTTGAAGTTATCAAACAGGGGAAAGACTTTATGAAGAGGACATTTGTGGTAATTGTAACAACAATAAAAATAAACCAATGGGACTTAATTAAATTGAATAACTTTCATACAGCTAAAGAGACAACAACCAGAGCAAATAGACAACCATCAGAATGGGAAAAGATGTTTGCATATTATGAATTGGACAAAAGCTTGATAATTAGGATCTACAGAGAACTCAAATTAATCAACATGAAAAAAGTCAACAATCCCTTATATTAATAGGCAAGAGAAATGAATAGAACCTTCTCTAAAGAAGACAGATGAATGGCTAACAAACATATGAAGAGATGCTCTTGTTCTTAATTATCAGAGAAATGCAGATCAAAACCATCATAAGATGTCACCTAACCCAGTGAGAATGACCCACATCACAAAATCTCATAGCTGCAGATGCTGGCATGGATGCGGAAAGAAAGGAACACTTTTACAGTGCTGGTGGGACTGTAAACTAATGCAATTTTTTTTTGCATTCTCCATAATGCAAAAGAAGTAAACAACAGAATAAAAAGATAACCTACATAATGAAAGAAAATATTTGCAAACTATGCATTCAGCAAAGGACTAATACTCAGAATCTGTAATAGTTTTGCATTATGGAGAATCCTCAAAGAACTCAAAATAGACATCCCATTTGATCCTGCAATCCCATTACTAGGCATCTCTACCCAGAAAAAAAATAATAATTTGTTATAAGCATATTTACACTAGACTGTTTATTGCAGCTCAATTTAAAATCACCAAAATGTTGGAACAACCTAAATGCCCACCAATCCAGGAATGGGTGAACAAGCTCTTGTATATGTATACCATGGAAGTATGCAGCCACTAAAAAAGATGGAGACTTTACATTTTTTGCATTCATCTGGATGGAATTGAAACACATTCTTCTTAGTAAAGCTTCATAAGAATGGAGAAGCAAGAATCGAATGTACTCAATTCTGATATGAGGACAATCGATGACCTAGGACATGCTGAGGGGGTGGGAGGATGGGGCGGGGAGAGAGGAAAGGATGGAGGGGGTGGGGCTCACAGGGTGTGACACACCTCTTAGAGGTGGGACACAATTATAAGGGGCATTTTACATAAAAATGCAATCAATGTAACCTGGTTCTCTGTACCCTCAATGAATTCTCAACAATAATAATTTTTTTAAAAAAACAAAGAGAAAAAAAGTCCCATTAAAAAATAGGCAATTGACATGAACAGGCATTTCTCAAAAGAGCTCATAAGCAGCCAACAGGGAAGTGAAAAAAATGCTCATCATCACTAATAATCAGAGAAATACAAATTAAAACCACAATGAATACCATAGTATATCAGTCAGTATAGCTATTATTTAAAAGTTAAAAAATAATGGATGTTGCTGAAATTATGGAGAAAGGGGAATGGTTACACTATTTGTAGAAATGTTAGTACAATTTTAATGGCAAAGAGTATGGAAACTTCTTAAAGAAATATAAATAGAACTACCATTTTATCCAGTCATTTTACTACTGGTTATCTATCTAAAGGAAAATGGAATCATTTTATCAAAAAATTACCTGTACTCATTTGTTTACACAGCCTGTTTACATAACGACAAAGATATGTAATCAACCTAAGTGTCCATTAGTGGATGATTAAATAAAGACAATGTAATATGAAATTTTACATATTATGTATGAAATATTACTAAGCCCATAAAAGAATGAAATCCTTTCCTTTACAACAATATGGATGGAACTGGAGGCTATTCTCTTAAGTGAAATAACTCAGAAAGAGAAAGAAATGCTCAATGTTGTCACTTACAAGTAGGAGATAAATAATGTGTACACATGGACTCGAGAGGGAAATGATAGACTCTAACGATTCAAAAAGGTGGGAGGGTGGGAAGCAGGTGAGGGATGAGAAATTACCCATTGGGTACAATGCACACTATTTGAGTGATGCTTACACAACTCCCCCCCCACCCCGAACTTCACAATTAAGATATGAAAAAATAAGAGAAGTCAAGAATAATGCCAAGATTTGGGGGCTTAGCAAATGGAAGATCAGCATTGCCTTAAAAAGAGATAGGATTATGGAATGAGCAGATTTGGTGGGGATAAATTAGGAGCACAGTTATAGAAATTTTAATGTCCAAGATGCTTAATAAACAAATTAGGCAGTCGTACATGTGACTTTGGCATTTAAGGCAGAGATCCAGAACGGAAATATAAATGTTGGGGTTATTAGCTTCTAGACGGTTCTTCAAGCCATGAAAATAGATGAGATAGTCCAAATATTAAAGTGAAAAGTTCAAGTACTGAATCCTGAGATGCTTCATTATCAAGAAGTGTGGGAGATGAGCAGGAAGCAGTAACGGAATCTGAGAAGCAGCAGCTGGGAACATGGAGTAATAATTATAGTTAATTCTCAGGGATAAATAACTCCCGGGAATACACAGAAGAATCCTCCAGTAATTCAAAATGGAAAACAAGTGAGAGGATGGAAGGAAAGATAATATTTTTAGATCTCTGTGTAATCAATGTATAGAATATAGAAAAATGTGATGAGCTATCATCAAATTCTTTATTATTATCAATATTAACAATGAAAGTTATACATTTAACTGAAGTATGAACTTTATTAAATCTTCACAAAAATGGTAATGTTATTATTCATACTTTATATGAAGAAAATGAAGATGTCAAAGTTAAGCCACATGATCAAGGTCATTCTGGTACAAAGAACTGAAGAGGGGTTAGAAGTTATATCTAATTCACACATCAATTGGAGCAGAAGAGCAAATCTTGGCTTTAGAACATACATTTTCATTAATACGAAATTATTAGCATAGCATACATTAAGCATAATGTGTTAAACATAAAAACAGTTTAACATGTTGAATTAAAAATTAATGTTTAAGTAATGTACTTTGGTCCAAATTAAATACAATTTATATAAGAATTAGTCACTAATTTCTTTCTTCTTTTTTTTCCTTGCCCACACCACCTCCCTCCCTCTCTGCCTGGTATCCCCTTCCTCCATGCCCCGCCCCAATGTTAATATGTTTTTTATCATATTGCATCCTCATTTATAAGTGAAGTGTGTTTGTAATTTCCCCCTTATAATAATATATGTTCTCCAATTTTAATATCAGGTGTATCCAGAGTAAGTAGAATGATTTTGAAGTATTTCTTTTTCTATTGTCTACAAGATTTGGCACGATCCTTTTTTTTTTTTTGAAATTATCTGTTACTTTCATTTATAAATATTAGTTGTCTATATTTTTGAGACTTTGGGAAAAAAATAAGAAGAAGTTAACTGATTAAGGTATTCTAAAATAGACATACTTCTATCTCACAATGTGAATGTTACTTTCTTTGCTATTACTTGCTATGCTATTTCTTTACTACTATAATTGCTTAATATTTTGTTGCAGCAATCATCTGATTTCTCCTATGAATGTATTTATCTTCATTCTTTCTTTATGAAGTTTTTGTTCTCAGTCTTTATGTTAAATATTGTTATTGTCATTAAATTTAGCCTTTTTAATTCCATAAAGGCGAAAGTGGAAACCTAATATACACATGTATAAATAAGAAAAATTAATTAAAAAAAAGAATTTAAATTCTTCCCGTAAGTGGTTTCATCAATAAAATATGACAAGCATACAATAATTTTAATATTAAAAAAACAGTTTAAAAAAGATTATACACAAATATCCAACTTCAAGGGCATGAAACTGAACATTGTCAGAACTCTAGAAATTTCTCCAGTCCCCTTCTAGATCAATACTTTTCTACCCATTTCAGAGACGTTTGTCACAAGAATTTCTTCATTGTTCTAAGTGATTTTGCCACTTATGTGTGAACTTTTATATTATACAATTGTGCTTGTTTTTGAACTTGATATAAACAGAGTCATTGTAACAGACTGAATGTACCCTCCCCAAATGTACATGTTGAAACCCTCATCCTAATATGATAATATTTGAGGTGGGATTTTGGAGGGGTAATTAGGTTATGAGAGTGGAGCATTCATTCCATTCATTAAGGATTAGTGCTGTTACAACAAGGGACCACAATTCTGCCTGGCTTTCTTTCCAACTTGTTAAGATACGAAGAAAAGCTGGCAGTTTGCAACCTGAAAGAGAGCCCTCACCACAACTGGACCACCTTCTTCTCTAACTTTCCAGCATCTAGAACTGTGATAAATCAATTTCTTTTGTTGAAAAGCCACTTAATCCATGGGATTTTGTTCTAGCCACCTAAACTGTCTAAGACAGTCATACTTTTCTTGGTATTTTAGAGTGGGCATTGCAACCACCTGATAGGACTAAGAACTAAGATGGCATGCTGTTAACATGAATTCACTGTTTGCTTTCTGGATACACCAATAAATAGTAGCACTGCTTGCCTTGGAAATTTTATGTAAAAAATTAATGGCCAGACAATCTTCAAATTTAATTCAAAGCATTTACCTTGCTATGTCTAGTAATCTGGAAGTACCATGTCACTGTGTCACAGATTTTTACAATCACAAGTAATTCTCTGACTGGGAGCCTCACCTTATAAACCACATGTGCAAAGACCCTAAAGTTCTATAAATACCACACTTCCGACTCCAACGTTCTGAATCATAGCTGAGACCTGCTAAGGTGGTGTTTTCTAAGTAAAAGAAAATTTATCTTCCAGTTAATTTATCTTTTTTCTTATGAACGGGCTATCTGGTAATACTTTGGGGAGTTTGCCAAGCTTTGGGAAATTTTCTGGATTTCTATTACTGTTCTTTTGGTCTACTTTTTGAGCGCAGGACTGCCACCACACTGTTCCAGTTATTATATTTTATAATGAGCCTTGAAATTTGTCAGTTCTGTAGTATTCACTTTGTTTGTCTTTATGACTATTTTGGCTATTTAAACCCCTTTCCTCATTTTGTATATTAACACTACGCTTATCAGGTTTGACCAAATAATAAAGATTGTGATTGCAATGGCATTGAATCCATGAAATAATATGAGAAGAACTTACATTTTTATAATATTGGATATTCCTGCAATGAATACAGTGTGTTTTTATTTAGGTCTTCTTTGATATCAGTCAATTAAATTTTATAGTTTTCTTCATAGAAGTATTATATGTATTTGCAGATATATTCATGGGCATTTTTCATTTCTGGTGATAATATAAAAGATACCTTTAAAAATATCATATTCTATTTAGTTGTTGATATTATCAGAAAAGCAATAGATTTTTCTATTTTGATTTTCCTCTAGCTAACTTGATGATCTCTTATTATTTTTGATCATTTCTTATAGATTTCTTTGAAAATACAGATCACAATCACTAAATAGAAATATAATCTGTAAGCAATGACAGTTGTTTTTTTTTTTTTTTTTTGATTTGCAAACTTGAGTTGATTTACTTATCTTTTTGGGGGTAATTGCTGAATAGAAATGTTGCCGTGGCCTTCATTTCTGGCCCTCACATAAAGGGGCAGCTCTTACCATTCACCATTACATGCAATATTTCCTCAAGGTACAGTGGAGGTGCTACGTGGTAGGTTAACAAAGTTCCTTTCTGTTCAAGCTTGATAAGAATATTAATTTTAAAATCATGAAAGTAAACTTCTATCGACAACTTCTCTATCCACAGTGCCTCAAAAATATATAAACCTCCCTTCTCTTTTTAAACCACCGGATCTCGGGGTCCTTCCTTCAAAACATCAAAAATTCGGCTCCTTTCTCAGCATCCCCAGTGGTGATGAGGCAACTCTCTGAAGCTGTTATCACCTCTCTCCTGGCTATTCAAGAAGCCTCTGTCATACTTGGACTCTGCTTCCGTGCTTGTACAGCCGGGGCAACATTTTAATATATGAATAAACCAGAAAACAGGACTATTCAGCTCAAAACCCTTTGACTGCTACCCACTTCACTCAAGTTGAAAATCAGAGTCCTGACCCCAACCTTCGAGGTGCCCAGGGCATCCTCTTCCCTCCTCTGCCCCCAGCGTTACTGTGACTGCTTCCTTCATTCTCTTGAACCCCTCCCTGTCTCCACCCCAACTCCTCAGCCTTTCCCTGCGCCATTGACTATGCCAGGCTTGCCAAGGCTTCCCACGCATGGTCCACTACTGATAAATTCCAACATCTAAAATCTTTTAGTAATGATTTCAATTATCCTATTACTGTAGGTTCTCAATTATAGAGACATTCCCTTGTGTGCTTGCTTAGTTTTGATTGTGAGTTTTTAATCTTCCCACTGTTATTCTTGTGAAATCTTTGAGGCTCAGAATGCAATGCATTTTTCCCCGGGGGTATTTGCATTTTTTTTTTTTTTTTGACAAGCATCTATTACTATGTCTGTAGACTTTATTAAATTTAATTTATAACTTGAGGGGTTTTTTTGTTTACATAGAGATCCACAAAGAGCCATCTGGGGGGCTTTTTTCCCTTCTCTCTGTTTGGAACCAAAGTAATTTTTCATAAGTTCTCCTAGAGAGATGGGGGAAAGTTATTAGTGGTTTATCACTTAGCTACAAAGGCATATATTTGGAGTTTAGTTTTCCTGTCTCTCATTCTATCCAGCTCTCAGGCTTGGCCAGTTAGTTTTGATTTTGGTCCCTATTTCCCAACTGGCCATCATAACTAATGCTCGATTTTCCCAGTTTGGCACCTGCTCTCAAGGCAAATATGCTTTCACGGATCTGCTCCTCTACCCGAGTTCCTACCTTCTCCTGGATTTGCTATCTTGTCACATATTTAATAGCTTTTAGAAAGTATTTTTAAAAAGCATGTGAAAAAGCATTCTAGTTGTTTTTAACAGACGGAATAGTCCGAATAACTTAGCTTATCACATTAACATAAATATATTTCAAACATTTTTTTCAACCATATTATAACAGTAGCATAAATATGTGATGGAAGATTTAAAAAATTAAGGGAAGGAGAAAAATTACCTGTGCACTATAGGAATACAGCTCCTATCCGTATTTTAATTTTTACTTCATATATTCAAATAGGATTATCAAATTTTATAAACAATTTTATAACGCATTTTTTTTTCATGTAGTAACTTACTCAAAGTAGTGAAACTTGCTACACTAAAACATTGTTTTTATGTTGTGGTGATGAACTCCAGGCTTGGAGTCAGACTACTTACCATGTTTCCCAGAAAATAAGACACTGTCTTTTTTCTCAAGAAGACACACGAGGGCTTATTTTTAGGGGGTGTCTTATTTTGATTAAGTATAATACAACAATCTACATTTATTCCAATACAGTTAAGTCATCTTCTTCTGGAATCTGACAGGGGGAGCTGACCTTGTTGGTGGGGCTGGCGCTAGTGATGCATGAACTCCTTTTCCCTGGCCGTTGGCATGTGTGCAATAGGCTGCCTGTGACCACACGTGCACCCACACAAGTGTGAACAGCAGAGAAAGGAGCTGTGACAGATAAAAGGTGTTCCAGTCTTCCTTACCACTCTGTGCCGAAGTGCATGATACGCATGGGCACTGCATAGCCACCTCCATCACGAGTCTTATTATTGGGGTAGGGCTTATATTTAACAAATGCATAGAAATCCTTCTAGGGCTTATTTTTTGGGTAGGTTTTATTTTCAGGGAATCACAGTATCTCTGCTACTTTTACTGAGTGATCTAGAGCAAGCCACACAAACTCTGTTTTTTTTCTGAGAGTTTATTTTCTCTCACCTCTAAATTTGGGTAACTCTCCAGAATCACCATAAGAAGGTTAGATGAAGTGACTTGTCACGTAAATCATTTAGAACAGTATTTGTTACAAAATACTTAAAATATTTAATGTAATCATTTTTTGAATTTTAATAGTGATAGTTATTTATTTTAAATTAATAGTCAGAGCTAATCAACCATGCATCATGACAACAAACTCATTTATAATTATTTTTAATGCTGGTTTATTTTGAATTATTCTAAGACCTTTATTGTGAATAATACTATGATGGGCATCATTACAAATCAGCTTTCTCTTACTCCCTCAGGAAAATCTCAAAGCAATGTTGTAGTAGTGAATTACTTTGTGTTGATATATAATGCCAAATATAAAAGATTGTATCAATATACAATAAAGCCTCCACCTAGATTAAGTTTTATAATGTTTGATTATTGCTAATAGATAAAAATGCATTTCATTTTCCTTTTGATTTGTGTCTGATTACACTAAGAATGAACATTTTCCATATGCTTATTTATATTTGTATTTGTTTTTGGAAAGTATCTGTTTATTTTCCCATTTGTCTTTTAAGATGAGTATAGGTGAAACGCCTTTATGCCTCTGGCCAAAAAAGCCTTTTGAGAGAAAGAGAGCAGTGAAGAGACTTTGTGCAGGCATACTTGTGAGAAACTGAGGCAGAATCCCATATGGCTGGGTTGGTTGCCAGCCTAACTTGACCAAGGCTCTGGCTGGAATGGCATTTCCAGAGATGTCCATATTGCATTAAGGAATTAAGGTTGCCTTTATAAGGCCAATAAAAAAGCCCTTTGGAAAACTGGCCAGATACCCATCAGTAATCTTTCCTGATCTGTGGTAAGTGATGAAGGTCATTTACTATGAGTTTGATAATGGAAATGTGCTCGGGGACCTCAAGAGAAGAGGAATTTACCCAATGCATACAGGTATCTAATGGTACAGGTGAAACCTGGGTTCATGAAAGGCTTTTGAGAAGTCCAGCCTGAAAATTCCTTATAGAAGTTTCCAGCAAAACCCCCCTGACTTAAGGCCTACATGGGAGCAGAAGTTTGCACACAAATTGCTGTATGCCCAAGAAGTTTCTTTATGCCTTGCTTAAAGTTTTGAAGTAGCAACCTCCAAACTGGCATGGTCAGCAAGGGCAGGTATTCAATCTACCTTGTTCCTCCATAGTCTCTGGCTTCATCAGATAAGAACAAAGAAAGTTATGACTGACAACATGTTCTTCATTAAGTTATGTTAAACCAGGTTATGTTGAAATGGTTATGCTTAAAGGTGTATGTTGGGTGGATTATCAGATTACTAGGAAGGAACTACTTACAGGGCGGGTGGTCACAAGATGTTTAAATGGATTAATGAAGTCATTGATGTCCAATGCACATGTGCAGAGGGATTGTAATGAATATTAGTGAGGTCTTTGCTGTATAGTGCACATGCACAAGATTCCCTATATAAACCAACTGTAAATAAAGAAGGCTTGCCATTTTGCCTGAGTGAGCAGATGGTCACCTTTATTTAAAACACAATCTCGATAAGTATGCTTATTCTTAGTGACATTGCTTTTCCCTGAGATCATAAAGGCAACACCCTTACGGCAACAGATAAGTTTTTCCTATTGATTTTTTGAGCTTTTTTATATGCTAAAGAGATTAACTTTTGGTCTATCACATCTCCGTTTTGCTTTTAATTTTTTTTTCTGTTCTTGCATGCAGTAAGTCTCACTGTTCATAACATTGAATCTTGAGATACCTCCTTTGGGATTTCTTCTCTTGCTTGGGCCAAAGAAATTTTTTTACCCTGAAGATATTTTATAGACAATATTTTTTATTGTTTAGTTCAAATTTAGTGTTTATATAAGCTATTTAACTAAAATTTTACTTGTCTGTTATATTATGCTATATAAAAAACCAAACTGAATCTTTTTCTAGATTGCTAACTATAACTGCCCTTCCATTGATCTTCTATTATTCACTAATAATTCACTGTGGTAAAATTTAAAATGTGATTTTGGTTTTTTCTTAATGAGATTAATGTTTATAATTCCTAATCTATTTTATAATAAGGTATATTATATTTTAAGATAGGGAAAACGTCATTATTAAAAAACTAATTTCTGGGTGTGATGGCTCATGTTTGTAATCTCAACACTTTGGGAGGCCAACATGGGATGCGAGACCAAGAGTTCAAGACCAGCCAGGGCAACATAGTGAGATACTACCTCTACAAAACATTACACAAATAGGCATAATGGTGTGCATTTATAATTCCCAGCCACTTGGGAGGCTGGGGAAGAAGCAGAAGATCATTTGATCCCAGGAGTCTGAGGCTGCAGTGAGCTACAATCACATCACTGTAACTGCATTGCAGCCTGAGTGACAGAGCAAGATTCTGTCTTAACAATAAAACAAACAAAAAAACAAATTAATAATAATATATTCTGGAGGGTACAAAGAATATATCTTCACGCTGAAGGGTAGGCACCCTCATCCTTTAATGGCTGCCAAATCAGAAATGGATTTTCTCTAATGTTACAGTATGTTGGATTAGAACATAAAGAGCTCTCTCACAATTAGAGCTTTTCAAATGGAATTGACATCTCAGGAAACAATGAGTTCCCCTTCACAAACTGTAGCTGAAGATAGTAGTTAAATAAGGACTTGTTACCAACTGGGAAATTTTCAGAGAGTCTTTATTGTTTTATGCTAGAAGACTCTAAGGTCATTTTCACCTGCAAAACTGCATGCTTCTTTGATTCATCAGAGAATAATTTTTTTTTCACAGTGTACAATTTTAATGGGTGGAGTATTTGGGTTAACTTTTGAGGAGCTCATAAACCATAGAGCTTTCATTTGTTTCCTTTAATTCTATGTGAATGCTCAAATTAGCATAGATTCTCATCAAGTTTAATGTCTTACTTACTGTACTCATTTTCAAGAGTATACAAGAAAGTCCTAGGAAATTAAGATTATACCTCAGAGAAACAGGTGGTTTAGAAGTTGAATAAATAACTAACTAGATTTACCCAAAGGGGCTTTGTGCCATTACTGAAAGAGTATAAAAGGCATTACTACCTTCTTTAAGGAGGATAATGATGATAAATACATGAGGTTTCATTGATGCAAAGTTACATCTTATCCATCCAAACAGTGAGGAAACATATCTAATATAGAATTATAGGATATTTTAAATAAAAATTCATAAGAAAATAAATGAAAAGTTTAATGAAATATGAACTGATAATAGGGAAACTACATTTATTTTATAAAGGATATTAACAAATAGGAAAATTATAACATATATCATAATTAATATACCCATTATATTTAAGTAGATGCATGTGGGATTAAAAAGTTTTTTCCCTCATAATTTAAAAAATATTGATGGGAATGTAACCTATGAACAGTAATCTCTTTTCTGTGATAACATAAAGATTAATCTGAACCTTAAATAATCAAAACATTTGAACAGGTAGTTATCTTGATAAATTGTAAATATACAGGTACCATTTTCCCCTGAGCAAAGAGAATGTTATAGAGATGCACATTCCAGAAGTGGTAAAAAAACAAAAAAAAACAAAAAAAAACATATAACTTAGGTTTTCTTAAAGGTGACTCTCAGGAGAGACTCAACGCTGATATTTTTGTATCCCTGACACAAATGAACTATCCAGGTCACAACTAATTGCATATTTTGGTATTTCCCATTCTGCTGTCTGGCTGCAGACATAATCTGGGCTGTCTATGGTTCACAATTCCAGGAGAAAACACAGAGGAATTTGTAATGAATGATCATCACTTCAGAAATTTTGCATTTATTTCATTCTTTGGGGGAGTCATTTGGTATAATAATTT
>NW_003852402.1:39268395-39271818 GCF_000181295.1 Otolemur garnettii | reverse complement strand
AGTATTGGGGCTAAGAAAATAGTACCTCAAAGTATGGCACCTTAGTATGCTGACCACTTTAAACAGAAGGGGACTGAGAGGGCCTCAGAAGAGAGGGTCTCTTGACCTCCTCCTGCCCTCTTTCACATGCTCTTGTTCACCAAGGTGGGTTATAGAAACCAGTATTTCTCTCACTGGAGGCATGTCATAGACAACAGAATTCCTCTCCTCCAAAGCAAGCCATAAAACCTAGAAAGGTCACTCTCTTTCTTCTCCTGAAAGTAGGTCATAAGACCTGTTTGCAACAGGGATCGTGCCTGCTCCTGGGGAGTAAGGGTTACTCACAGAGTGACCCCGAGTCTGAGCAAACAGGCCTCACTGGGTTGCCCTCACTTTACTTCCATCAGATCATTCCCTTCATGTACATTTCTCTGCAACTATCCACTTCTTTCATCAGATCACACATAAAAGTGCAGAGTTTTCCCTGGGCTGGCTTCCTCCCTTCCTCCCTTCCTCCCTTCCTCCCTTCCTTCCTTCCTTCCTTCCTTCCTTCCTTCCTTCCTTCCTTCCTTCCTTTCTTCCTTTTTTTTTAGACAGAGTCTCATTCAGTCACCCCTGGTTGGAGTGCCATGGCATCCTAGCTCACAGCAACCTCAAACTCCTGGGTTCAAACAATCCTCTTGCTACAGCCTTCCAAGTAGTAGGGACCACAGGTACCCGCCACAATACCTGATTAGTTTTTCTATTTGTGGTAGAGATGGGGTCCCATTTTGCTGAGGTTGCTCTTCAACTCAGACAATCCACCCACCGGGGCCTCCCAGAGTGTTAGGATTACAGGCGTGAGCCACCACACCTGTCTAGGTCTTCATTTCTGAAGGGTTCCATACACATGTAAGAATTTGTGAAATAAATTTGTTTATGCTTTTCTGTTATAAATTATTTTTTTTTTGTATAGATATGTCAGCTATGAACTTTATGATGGATGAGAAAAATACATTACTTTTTCACCCTACACTTGGCACGATGGAGAGGACGGGATGACTGGGATAGTGCACACATGAGGGACAGATGTAAGTTCAACCGGTTATAACATAAGGTTAACTGCGACTTTAGAACAGATTTTCAGGGGTGGTAAATTTCATGCTGAAGATGAGGAATGACTGAAGAAGATGATCTAGGGCACAGGTTTTAGCAGTTAGCCATGTTGCTGGTTCCCCTTGACCAAAAATATTTCCAGCTCTGTAGTCTAAACTTCCCCTTTGTGTTGTCCCGTGTAGACAGATGTTCTGACACCACAGAGACCCTTATTTGGTTCAGAATCTTTTAAAATAGAAATATCTTAGGAGAGGGAGGAAGTTAATAGACTGTGAGGTTCAATTTCCTATTTTGAAGCCTTATTTATTTTCCAGTCATCTTCTAAATTTTTAGTGTCTTTGTATAGTTATAGACCTTTGGAATTATAGTTCTCTCAGCCTGGAAGGCACATTCTCTCTCTCCCTTCTGCCATGATAGACTTTATCTCACAAACTCGTACTCACCTTCAAAAACTCAGCATAAAATCCCTTCCTTTGTGGTGCCTTTTCTAAATCGCCCAGAGTGGTGAGCTGCCTTCCCCAGAGCGCTCACGGTGCTTTGCTTTCATGCCTTTTAATGCATTTATTAGACCATCTATTCTGACGCATCTATACTAGACAGCGAGCTACCAAAGAACAAGGACCATATCTTCCTTATATTGGATTTCCTAAAATCCAGCATCTGTCCTGTGTTTCTAACAGATGTTTTTGCTTGAGTTGATGGATATAATTATTTCTGCATCACAACCTCTAAAAATAGCATAGAGACAGAAACAAAGCTGAGGCGAGTCAGTGATAATAAGTTTTTAGGAATGTGAGTCTAGGAAGGCACATTGGAACAAGCCTCTAGTGACCCGCAGGTGGGGCAGATGGTGTTCAGGGATGGAAATGGCTGTAGATTTTTAGGAGAAATCAAAAGTTACACTGCCTATTTCTCGACTCTGCTTAGGGCAGGCTCTGAGAAGAGGGTCAAGTTCAAATTGTTGTTTTTTTCACTTACACCCCCTTCAAAATAGCCATTCAGGAACAGTGTAGTAGAACTTAACTGAATTTTATTATTTCCCTCTCTCTGACCCATTTTATTCTGAAGGAGTTTAATGAATCTGCTAAGTTCTGATTTTAAGTTTTATGCTTCATATGGTGCATTTTTCTTTCCAGGAAAATTTTAAAACAATTTCTGTCTTTTATGTTTACACGGATGGAGTGGAAACACATTCTTCTCAGTCAAGTATCTCAAGAATGGAAAAAAAGAAATATCCAGTGTACTCAATAGTAATATGAAACCAATATATAAAAAAGTTACATGCTCATATGAACAATAAAACACAAAAATAAAAAATAATCTACAAGGGTGAGGAGTGAGAAGGGGGAGGAGAGGAGGAGGGGTTTGTAGGGAGGAGGAAAAACATTTGGCCAAATCTAACTTAATGGCACAGTCTGAGGCTATTCAGCACACCCCTTGGACAAAGGGCTATTTTACAACTTGCACTTTACTTTGGAAGTGAGAACATTATAACCTAAAAATCTGTGCCCTCATATTGATTGGGAATTAAAAAAATACTAAAGCACAATATTTATGTGTATCACCAATAATTAAGGAAAAATTCATCTTATCCAATGTGATATCTGTACCAGACCAGATCTGTACTAGATCTGATTATCAAAAGGAAAGAATCAGAAAAAAAATTGTATAAAACATCAAAACCTGCTGTCTGCTTCCAAGGAACACTCAGGCTTGTGGAATAATTATATTTTATGGCATTTTATAGATAAAGAATTACCTTTCCTTCATTTTCTCATTTCACTTTGTTTACATTTCACTTGATTTCCTCTCATTGCCATGAACTTTTTATTTTAGCAGATGGGGAAACGAAAGGGAAAAGATTACATAACTTAGTTAAGATTATAGATTTTAAATAGAATTGCGAGAGCTTGAATTTTCTGATATCACATACCTTTGAATACCAGCATGCTTTATTCTTTGTCAATAATCAGAATGGTAAGGACAAACGTCAGTTTAACATTGAAGACTGGCACATTTCCAGCTTGTGGTAAAACTTACCCCATACATATGCACACAGTGAAGACCCAAAAGGGATGAACTATTTCATTGGGAAGGGTTGTAAGAAGAAAACTTCCTGAAAAAATGGATTCTTAAGTTGAAGTTTGAAGAACCAGTAAGTTCTGGCTACAGAAAGACCAGGGAGAGAATGCATCTGTGCAGAGAGGACCCAGTGTGTACGTGGACAAGAAGTATGAGGGGACCACAGGTGTTGGGACAAGCCAAAGTACTGCAGAGTGACTAAAATGAGGATGAAGGAGCAGAAGGAATTGAGCTAGAGAGATAGACAGTTATTACCTCCTAAAGAAG
>NW_003852402.1:39266052-39268079 GCF_000181295.1 Otolemur garnettii | reverse complement strand
AAAAAAAAAAAAAAAAAAAGAGTGAGGCACCTCCAGAAGTGTGGCATGACCAAGTTCATATCGGGGGAAGATCACTTTGGCAGCGCAGTAGATGACTGAAGGGAGGGTAAGATTGTGGGCACAGACACAGTAAGCCATCACAGTCACCCAAGGAGAAGGAATGAAACCTTAAAACACAAGAATGATGGTGTAAGAAGAAAGGAAGGAACATGAAGGATTAGGATGGCAAATATCTATGCAACTTGGTAAGTAAACTTGTGGTTGAGGTGGGGAAGAAAGTAGATCTATGATAATTGTCAGGTTTATGGCCTGGAAAACCAACATGGATGGCATGGCCATTTACTGAGATAAAAAAATAAAACTAGGGAGTGTAGGAAAAAAGCTACGGTGAGTTTCGGCTGGCATATGTTGGTTGCAAGGTAGCTTTAGGGCACTTGGGGAGAGGTGTCTGGGAATCCTCTGTTTTGGAGGACCTATGGAGCTAATATTAAGGATTACAATCTATGAAGCTAACGTTACTTGATTTCAAGCTCTGCTCATCACCTACCAGCTTCATGACCTCAGGAAAATTACTTTTTTCTTCATTTTTTAAAATATCTTTTAAAACTTTATGTTCACAACTAGCAAAAGTGGTTTTAAAATAACTAGATTAAAATTTGTTTTGAAGATTAAGTCTAACAGTCTCAGGTGTAACTACTTATGGTCTATCTTCCCAGTTGAATTGTCTGTTCTTTGAGGATCAAAACTACATCTCTTTTGTTTAAGTCTGTAGCTCAGTACCTAAAACTGTGCCTGGAACATAGTAGGAACCGCATAAATATTTATTCAATTTTGTGACCAAATGCACAGAGATTTTTATGTAGTAAGTGTTGAGCAAATAGAGAATATAATTATCCTATATGAGATGGGAGGTCATTGAAGAGGGCCAGGGAAGAGGATTTTTTGTGTAATCTATTCTATGTCTGGCTCATAGTAGACCATTCGTATAGAGTGTGTACAAAAAGGGGTCCCTGAGGAATGAAAACTTTAAGGAACAGCTGGAGGGAAAGGAATCTGCATGCCCAGGTCTTTCAAGTTCATCCAGTCCACCCCTGTTAAAGTCAGGGCTGTTCATGGAAATGTTCCTTCCTTGCTCTGGTAATGCCAGATTCAATATGGTGGATTCTCCCATGATAAGTGCTGATCAAACAAGGGTAGGGACCCCCCAGCCTGGAGCTGGCCTGCTGCCTCCTGTCTTCTGAGTGGCAGTGCCGCAGCCCCACTATTCAGGCGTACCCCTGGCTCGCCTGGGGACCTTCAGAGCACAGGCAGGAGTAGCTGTTTCTTCCCTGCGTTCCTGTCTGCAGCAAGCTGTAGGTGTGCGTCTATTTGGATGTGTCTCTCGGAAAACTTCTGTGCAGCTGAAGTTAAAACAGGAGACGACGTGGCATCTTAGATGGGAAAGTCTGATTTGTTTTATGCTTTTCTGGATTAAAGTTTCTAATTAGACTCAGAGAAGGTGACACCGTCGTGGGCGTGTGGAGCTGCCTTCCTGCCAGCTGAGCGGTTCTCCTTTTCGCTGGTGTGGGGGAAGGTTGTGCTTTCTTTTGTGAACAACGAGGACGTGGCAGGTGCGGTCTGAGGCTTCTGTCCACAGCTGGCCGTTTGGGGTGCGCTCGAGTACTCTTCAGTCAGATAGCAGAAATGTTTTAGGGTGGTGCTATAATCGCTACCGAAATTAATTTCCTATTTATGGGCTACCAGCAATAGTAACAACCATTTTCTGTGAGTGTAAGCTTCCCTTTCATTCCAAAACAGGAAGAAAGTGGAGAGGGTAAGAAGGGAGGCCTTTTAAGGACGGTCTTTTTGTTTTCTGAGTAAAAGGTGATTGTGGCCTGGACTAAAGTGGGGGAGTGGGATTCTTGGGAAATGGAAGGATTTAAATATAAAAGGATCTATGAGTTGTATGACTTGGTTCTAGGATAGCGCCCTTCAAGGAAAAGACCCTGGAGATCTCACTTCATCTCTGTCTTCACCTTGTGGAAAGA
>NW_003852402.1:39263225-39265416 GCF_000181295.1 Otolemur garnettii | reverse complement strand
GAGAAAGAATGGAAAAATTTATCCAATATACTCAATACTAATATAAAACCACCAAGTTTCTGTTGTTTAAGCCACCTACTGCCTTGTATTTTGGTTATGGTATCCCAAACCAACCAAAACACAACCTATGGAGACGTTTTAGAATGACAGACGACAAGTCAGAATTATGAGTACTAGAACTTAAGGACAGAGAGAAGCCTAGTTCTCTGCAAAGAAGTTGAATGAACTGGATAATGTGTTTAGGATCACACACCTCACTGATCACCTTGACAAGATCAGACCCCACGGAGTTTGGGCAACAAGGCACGTTCATCACCCATGATCTGGCTTCACTCACGGCCTGTTCTAGAATGGCTACTTCATTTTATGTTAATTAAGAACGCTTGTCTTTCTCCACTGTTTCTCAAAGTTTATACTTTAAGCTCGGAGCTTTTATCAGCTTGACTCCTGGGGAGGTTTGCTTCCCTCCAGGACAGAGCTTTCAAACACTGTCTCTCTCACCTGTGTGGACTGTGCTCGCTCTGGCCTGCCCATTCCTTCTCTGGTGGTGAGATTGGACCTGTCTGAGGTCCTGCAGTGGTGAAATAGGTTTTCTGTCCAAACAGGTTTGTTGTGAGGAGAGAAGTATCCGAGTGCACCTACGAATGACTTGTTCATTGCCATGGATTTTGAAGCTCCTGAGTTGCAAAATCATAGACAGCTTAAATGCTAGCAGCTCAGTGATTTCCTGTGTGGATTTCTTGCTCACACAGGTGTAGCCTACATAAATCCACCCCAAATTTTTAGCCCCAAATCAGAGGAACACAGAGAAGGTGTAATCTACTATTATGCCAGTCACATCTGAACCAAATCATAAAATATCTTCAATAATCTTGACTTTCAAAACATCCATCATCTACACAATGAGGCTCAAAACAAACACATCAGCAAATGCCCTGTGTATGCAGCTGTAGAAACTGACGGGGAAGGCAATGACGTCCATATCAAAGAGCTGATGGAGCATGGCAGAGGACGCAGGGCAAGATTTACTGGCAAGGATCCCCAAAGAGCAATAATCTCTGCCTTCCTATGCAGCAGGTGTGCACAGTGGACGGGAATTAAGTCGTCTTCTGATGCCAGCAAAGGGCCTGGCCCTCACACTGCTAAAAGGGAGAGCCGCCTTCCCTTAGCTCCCTGAACTATTGCTCAATTGCATCCAGACTGCCATTGGAGTAAATAGAGCCTAAATTATTTGTAGAACTTCAATTATCATGGGCATACCATGGGGCTTGAAGAAGAGATTATTTGGTTCTTAATGCTGTAAATTTAATTTTCTTTCTGAACACCTGCTAAAGGACTAACTCAATCACTTGCCAGTGTGAAATGCATCACACTGAAGTTGATGTGATATTTATTCTCATGGAGCCATACTCCTTAAGATCTCTACCTCAGTCTGCAGAGTCAGGAAGAAATGAATTTCTTAAAGAAAGTTCTACAAGAGTTGAATCTTTTTCAGGCTAGCGAGAATTATTTGGTATGTTTAAGTTACACATATTTAGTCAGAGTATTGATTAAAGTGTAAAAAGTCTTTAACTTTTTAAGGTACATTTGTCTCCGATTTTAAGTATCTTAGTTATGACATTATCACGTATAATCATCACGCTTCTGCATTCACACTGACAGTCTCCACAAACGAGGCTAATAATTAATATGTAAGAAAACCAAACTGTCCTCCTCCTGCCAAACGTGGGACAGAATTAGGGCAGACATAATTTTGAGAGGAAACTTAAAAACTTTATCTTGCTTTTTAGAAGAAAAATATGGCTTCTATTTTGCATCTTCCTGGTACATTTCTAAAGTAAAAACATTATTAGATAAACAAATAATTATAACAACATGTACATTGAAGCCCTAAAAAAGCAAAGAAAACAAAACAGTTTTGTAACTTCTGGCATCCTCGATGGTACAAATGAGCTGAGAAGAAAACACATTTCAAATACGCAGTGAAAACCCTGTGATCTGTAAACACTTCCACAAAGTGAGGACGATGAATACAAATCTAACTTAGCGTTGTCCCCAGAGTTCAGCTGACTTATCCACTTCGGGATACAGATAAGATCAAAATGATAGAGTTAAAGAATAAAACAAGAAAATACATTTCCAAATTGAAAGTGATCTTTAAAGTATCGTTTTAGGAATATAGGAAGTTTGG
>NW_003852402.1:39241402-39262761 GCF_000181295.1 Otolemur garnettii | reverse complement strand
CAAAGAGAGAAATGTGGGCAGGTTGGGTCACATTTATAATTGTCTACAGGATACTTTTCTAGGCTATCCAAATAAGGAACGATTACTTTCCTGAAAGAGCTATGCTATTTGTAGTTGGTACTGTGAGTTTAACAAGGAAAGGCAGCTCTCAGGAGATGCTCTAAAATGTATGCAGCAAAGTAGCAGAAAGCTGCCTTTCCAATATCCATTGACTATGGTTCAGGCGAGCCTGCTAGGAAATTGACCAACAATCAAAATGAGTTATTGATAAATTGAGGACCAATAATCAATCGAAGTTAGTGACCTGAGGGTCTATGTGGTAAAGGGAGAGGGCAAAGGAACCCTTGCTACAATCTAGGAGCTACTGATGTCCGGATGGCGGTGCCTGGAAAAAACATAGGAACTATGAAAAGATGATGAAGACCCCCACTACCTTCATCAAGTTTTTTATACTATATAAGTTGTGCTGACATGAGATTGGGGTAGAAGCACGAATGGTTTATATTCATCAAGTACCGTCAAGCAGGAAGTAGAGATTATTTAAAATGATTGTGCAAAGGAAGACATAGAAATAGCTACGAGAAAGTCACGTGGCAATGACGTTGATTGACATATGACCGGGTTTTTAGTTTCCAAGTGGAGAAAAGGAAGAGGAGCTGCTTGAGGAAAATATTTGGAATTAATAGAGACACAACAAAATCCTCCTTAAAAATGTCTAGTAATGAAGTGCTATTTTATCTTTATTATTTGCCACCTAACTCTTCAATGAAATCAGAGTGCTTACTGGGTTTTGGCATTTGTTTGTTATTGTATTTTAATGTTTTATTTTTCATTTTTCTTTCTTTTCAGTCTCTCTTTTGTTTTCAAAACCGCAAAAATTTGACTCTTTCTAAGGAAAATAGAAAATTGCTGGGTTCATTTTAGCTGTCTTAGCTCTGTTAAAGCAGATTGAAAATAGATCATGAAGATGTCCATTCACGAATGACCAAATACACCATGCTTTGCTGAAAAGACAGCTTTAATTAATTAATTATATTTTCAGGCATTGCACTCCTTCTGTGGGAGGAGCACGATAGCACAAATTCTCACAGGAGCAGCTTCAAGAATATTCCACTCTTAGTACTTACACGTTGTAAGGATATAAGCCATTTAAAAAGTGTGTTTCATTAATGATCATTCTCTCCTTCCTATCTCTCTAGAATCTCTGCTCGTGTATATCCAAATGACCATCAGGTCTCACCTCAGGTATTGAATGAAATATCGTTGTTCCCTAAGTTTTCAGTCTCCAATATAGTCCTGAATTCCTCACCCTCTATCCTTGAAACATTCTCTTGCTTTCAGTGTATGTCACCCACTCACCCTGCCTAATCAATCTCTGTTAACCTCTTCGCTTGCAGAACCTGCTATAGTAGGAAAGGCAGATATAAGATTCAAGCTTTAATTTCAATTCCATGTGCTCTTCGGCCATGTTCTAAGGAAGCTGTGAGATTTCAGTATCCCATTTTTTAAGCAAGCCTTTGTTGTAACTAAGTCTGGCAGATGGCCACAACACCTGGGACAATTAAGCCCAAGGGATGGATGAGTAGTTTCTAAGGCAAACAGAATTTTCCATCTGCTCCAATGGTCCTGTAGGGGGTTAGGCAAGTCAGGTTGGGAAAGCAGTCAGCCTGCTTTCTTGGCCCCAGATACTTCCTAGCTGCCCCTCTAAAACGTTGAGAAAGTAGGAAAATAAATATTGACTATTTTACGGCTGTCTGACTGCTGTAAATGGATAACTTAGTTTCACTGGGTTTATCTTCAAGAAAGGAGATCAAATAGTTTTCATGTAAGTCCACTCATATTTTACAGGCATGACTTATTTTGGTTTATTCTGCTGTAGAATATTCCAAAGCCAGAATTAAATGGTAAAGAATAAATTGGCCCATTTAAAAGATACTGGTGTGCCGAGTAACAGATTGTGGCTAGCAACATTCTGACTCAGCCATTCCCCTCCAAATGCCCTCCCTCCCTCCCCCTACACCCATACAATCAACTAATTAATGTTTTTTATGATGGAAACTTACCAAATCACCATGAGCAACACATTATTTGGAATACAGGTTGTTATTTTGAAAGTTTGCTTCTTATAGTAAAAACACTGAAAATTTTTTATGGATTGGGCAGGGTTTTTGTTTGTTTGCTTATTTATTTGCTTCTGTTTGAGGGTGCACAATAAATTGGCTAGTACGAGGAAGCGCCTACATCCCTGCAAACTTTAGTCAAATTGCCATGTCAAGTCATTGCCAAGTTTTCAAAAATGAGTCTGGACTGCTATTCCAATTCACCACCATTCCGCCCCCGCGGCAGATGGTGTTCGCTTCTGCAGAGGACACATGAAACTGCGCAGTGGAGGTGGCATTCCACTGCTAAGGTTTCGGGTTTTCTTGTTCCGAAGAACTGGTATGCCAAAGAGTAACAGCTTTGCGTTCTTCTCCACCCTCCACCGTCAGCTGTGTCCACCTGTCTTTCCCTTTTCCTCCAAGCCACTCAGCCCTCAGCATCAACCCTTCCCTTTTGAACATTTCTTTTCTTACTTATAAGCCCTTTGACTTATATGTTTTTGCAGATAATTTCTGAATATGCATTTCCAGTCCCAAATCTCAGTGCCCTTCTGGCTGACATGTCTGGGAAAGCTGATGGCCTTACTGGAAGTATCCCCGAAATCCTGAGACTCAACCTGTCGAACAGTTGCAGTAACATGAGGAGCAAAAAGTTTGGTTCTCGGATCACAAACAGAACAGATTCGATCTTGGCTCTGCCACTTGCTATTAGTGTAGCCTGGGGGCATATATTTGACCCATGCTGTTTGTAAAATGGAAATAATTATTCTTCAGAAAAATGCATAGTGTTTGGAGAATTCAGTGAAACAGTTTGCATTTGACTTTGTAAGTGATAAATGAGTATGTTCCTCCGAATGCCAATTTCCTAACTGTTGTAAGCTTTCAACACTGGAGTTATCTTTACTGTGTTTACTCTTTGCCCTGCAAATCAAACCCTCCGCCATGTTCTATTAACTCTAGTAGTCCTCTACTTTCTGGGTCCCTGGGTGTAAGCTTGGTCCAGTGATCTTAAACCAGGAATATCACTATACTTTGTATCCAAATTTCTTTATGTTTTACTATTCCCTTTCATATTATTAAGTTTTCCTAAAATTTTGCAAACATGAATTTAAAGCTACTATGAACCATAGAGAGTGCTGAGCCACATCACAAATGGCGTTGCTAGACTCCTTTGGGAGGTGCTAGTCACTAAGGCTGGGTCTCTAGAGCCACCCTGCTTTGGTTAAATCCACTAACTAGGTAACTTTGGATGCATTTTTTAGTACCGCTTTACCTAAGCTTCCTCATCTCTAGCAAGAATAAAATAACAGTATCTCATCTCATAAAGGGTTGTTATAAGAAATAAAGGACCTAATGCATGTCAACCGGCTTAATGTGCAGAAATCACCCTTCATTGTTAAATTGTCTTCACATGTTTCTTTCAGCATTGGCCTCCCATTCTGAATACCAGGACGACCTCTTCATTTCACATCACAATTAATTTCCTTTTAATCGAGTCACACTAAGTCCTTCATCCCCTGCTGAAACCCACATGTCAGCCTGCATCTGTCCTCACCTCACTCCATGGTCTGGAGTCCTCCGGTGATCGGCATGATTTCTCTACCGTGTGCATGTTCTGCCTCAGTAAACCATTATATTTATCTAAGTTTTATTTTTTAATTTTGGTCTGATGGACCTTCTGCTTCAGCGAATTTACCAAAGTTATTCCCACTTTTTATTTATCTACATATTTTTTGCTAATTTTAAAACATGCTACTTAAAACCCTTTTTCTAGGTCTTTCCCTTACTAAGTGTTCCTGAACTAACCATTCTTGTATTTTCTCTGTCTTTAGAGCAGATAGATTCGGTCAGTGCCGTGTTGAACCTACTCCTTTATAGACTGGCTTAACTCTTTCTGCTCCCGTGTAAAGACCCTGTCTTTCTGCTGTTCCTGAAGAATGCCTCGCATCTATGTGTCGTAGGACCATCGCATTTACTTTCCCCTTTGACTGAAAACAACACTTTTCTTTAGATATCTGCGTGATTTATGGTCTCATTTCATTCAAGTCTCTTCTCCACTATGACCACTGCAGACAATCACGCCATTACCCTGACAATGGTTTTGTTTGCTTTTGGAGTGGTTTGGCATATGTAACTCTTCTGTTTACTTGTTTACCTTTTTTATCTCCCAGTAGAGGGCAGGACCATTGTCTGTTTTGTTCACTATTCTATCTGCAGCTTCTAGCATGGTGTCCTTTACAGAGTAGAATCCCAATAAGTATTTATTGAATGGATCAATGAATACGTGTAACCTAATATCCTCCACCAAAAATGATTCTAAATACTTAAAACAGAGGGAATACGTCTTTGGTTTTGTAACACACCACCATGTATTGTGCTATAAAGGAAAACATGCTGGCTTTAGGACAAGGCTGGACCAAATATTCAAAATCTCAATTATTATCTAAATCCCAGTAAATTTCTCTCTGAGCTTCAACCTCCTATGTATAAAATAAAGATGGTAACACCCACTAGGATGGCTAATTCTATGTGTCATCTATAGTGCCAAATTGTTTGGTCCAACACCAGTCTAGATACTTCTCTGAAGGTATTTTTTAAATGCAATTCACAGTTAAATTACTGGATTTTGAGTAAATCAGATTACCTTCCACAATGTAGGTGGGCTTCTTGCAATGAATTGAAGGCCTTTAGAGCAAAGACTGAAATTTCCTGAAAGAGAAGTATTTCTACCTGAAGACTAACACGGAAATTCTACCTGGGTTTCTTCAGATTTCAGTCTTAATATTCAACACCAACTCTTCTTTGAACTTCTAGCTCAGTGGTTCTCAACGTTCCTAATGCTGCGGTCCTTTAATGAAGTTCTCCTGGGTCACAACCCACAGGTTGAGAACCACTGTGTCTAGCCTATTGACCTGGATTTCAGCCTTGACATTCCTCCCGCCCCATATAATGATGTGACTTAAATACCTTAAACTCAATCTCTGTCTTTGTCTGCCCGATGTTCCTGTGCATGTGTGTATTCATACGCCATATACATACATGCCACATCATTGGATTATCCTTATCTGAAAAACTCTGACTAATAAAGCAAACTTACCTGATTGAAATTCGAATTAAATAAATTAATATGCTTAGAAATCTTAGTAAATAGTAGCAATTACTATTAGATGGTCAGTAGATGCTTTGGCAAGTTATCATGCCTACCACGTGGCCAGTGCTCAGTAAGTATTTCATGAAGGAATGAATAAATAAATGCCAGCAATTGGATGTCTTCTGAAAAAGCTCATGGGATTTGGTCAGCATTGCTCACCTCTGATACTGTTTGAAGTGGAATGCACGGCATGTCGTATTCCCTGTGAATGTCCACGCATGCTCTGTACATGTGTAACATCATCCACTGAAAATAAGCCAGAACTTTTTGTTATGATTGCCAAAGTACTATTTGAGAATAAAAGGAAGTCCAGTGCCAAATAGTTCTGTGAATATTTTGAGATAAGCCTTATTTTGTACATCTAAAAACCCTTCATAAGAATGTTTTGAATGCTGGTTAGCTAATTGGGGCAATGTTCTTTAAAAAACATCATACAAGTGTTAAGTATTTTAGTTCGGATGTAATTGAGAGGCGGTAAGGAATTGCAAAAATATTTGAGCATCTGGAAATTAAGTACACAATTTTTGAGTATAAATAAATTCAAATGGTGCTACAGTGAGAATGTATCATGGTCAAAGGAACTGAAAAAGTGAAACGATTGGTGTAGAATTTTAGTAGATTTGCACCTATTGTAAAGGTATTTTGTAGTATTTGATCCCAGAAACCTGTCAGATGCCCTCATATTTGGGGTCTACCCAAAGATAACAACTAGAAAACTAAGAATAGACCCATGTGGCAGGGAAGGGATATCACATACTAGGACAGAGTTAGGCGTCTTTAGTGTCAAGTGAACTCACTTACCAATGCCTCTGCTCTCTAAAGAAAACTCTTCGGGAGTAGATAAGAAGAGGAAATGATTGAAAAGACCAAAAGAAGATGCTGGAAACCAAATAGCTTAGTCTCAGTTTTGCCTAGCTTTTCAGCCAGAATCTTTTAAAAGAAACTTACATTTTTTGACTTCATTGGAAGTCTCACTGTGATAGAAATATACTGGAATTCCACAGCAATTCTACCCATGTTCCAGCCTTCATTTAGGACATATCTCAACTCTGTGACTTCTGTCTTTCCAAAGCCCCCATTTGGTAATTGAGGATAAATGATTTATAAAGAATACTTTTGTCAATTAGAATCAGGATCTGTCTAAAACAGGAAAATATCTCTATTGCTTTCAAATATGCTTACGTTAGAAACCTACTTAGTGGAAAAATCAGCTTTTTGAGTATTTTAAATACTTATTTAAAAATTCATTTTAATACTTTTATATTGTACTGACTTTTGTTTATGAACAACAGATGCTGAAGAAAGCTTACCAGTTCCACGGGAATTTTAGCAACAAGAGAGGGAAAATGTCTAGATTTCAGTTCTTTTCTCAGTGTTTGAATTCAAGCCAACGGCAGGGTATCAGCCTCTAGATGTGTTCAAGCTGTCAGATTTTTTTAAAGGAATGTTATACAAATTGGAACATCATGCTCTAGAGATATTTGAGGAAAAGAACGAAGAGAATTAAAAGAACCAACCCAGGTCATAGACATCCCCCTGCTGCCTGAGTTCCCTTATGATGTAGAGGAAGCTGTGACTGTGTATGGCCAAGTGAAATTGTATTTTTGGACATAAACGGAATCTCGTCTTTTGAAGAAGAGAGATATTTTGTAGGGCAATAGAACTTGCAAAAATGAAGCCCCAGAAGTTGAAGTATACTTAAGATTCACAGCACACATGTGGGCCTCATGTCCAGGCATTCAGGACTTTTCCCCCACATCATCACTGGGCATTTTCACTGCTCATTTGACTTGTAGTGAACCCATGGCTTGGAGTTTGTCAGCCAAGAGCACATAGGGACCAATCGAGTAGTTTAGGAAGAGCCATGGAAGGATTTAGTATAATCAAAGTGATCTATAGTTTAAGAGACCCAATGTCTGAACACTTGCCCATTTGTATTTTTCACTCAATAAAATAGAATTTGCTGCAAATGAATGTTTTGTTGATATGCATAGGTCTCAATGCCTTCAAGCCAATAAGATTATTAAATTAGCTGCCAGACAGGACTCAGTCTGTGTATTTTTTTTTTTAAATAGTGAGTAAAATAGTTCCCACCAAAGCCTTTACACAGAGCGGAGGAACCCCCGTTTCTCTAGTGATATCTCCAAACTACATGGCTATGTGCAGACCTCTCTTTTAGACTTTTTCAGGAAGCCTTGTCAACAAAGTAGAATATTTGACAAGTTGGATTTTAGGGAAAAAATATAAGCTTTTACTGATTATTTTCAATTTTGCTAATTTTCTGATGCATTGTTCTCTGCACAGCTAATCATTGTGCTCTTTCAAATATTTTTCCTCTCCCAGAAATTACATATATGCACATGCAAAAAATTGTATTTATGAATTCTTTTTATGATTCCTGGTGAGATGACAGGTCTAACTTTAGAAACCTATCATCAAAGACCTAGATAGCCTAGCATTGCTTCTGTCTGGCAGCCAACATGTTGGCCACAAATTTTATTGCCCAAATCTGCTCAGTGAAACCTCACAGCAGCAGCGGTCATTACCAATGAGGCTACCAGATATTGTTAGAGAATCTAACAACCGTAAAATGTGCATGCTGTATGCATAAATTTGCATATGGAATTAAAGAGATCTTAACTCCACGTGGAAGGAATGAATAACTTCCTACTGCAGGGATCTTGTGTTTGATCTGGATGGCCATGTCTGCTGAAATTCACAGCACATTTTGTCTTGATGCGTAGGAGGGGTAGGATAGAAGTGTCGTATTCTCAGTGACTAGCAGGGACTCAAGCTTCAGATGACTCATACAGGCACAAATGGGCAGAAAAGATTTCTGTTGTTCTCTTTGGCTCATTTCTCTACAGAGTAAATATGGTTAAATGTTTGATTGTATATGTTTAATAAATTAAATCTATGAGGTATGGTTCATTCCAGCTAGTGGTAGAGAAAGATTTGCACAGGTCTTTCTGACTCCTACTATTATGTAATTTATCTTTGATCGTACTGTCTGAATATGGCAAACCTTAGCTAGAATAGAGTAATGAAGTCAGACAGAAACCACATCATATTACAGGTACTGAGTAGATCTCTTCCTTTCCAGCTCTACAAGAGCTGTCTGAGAGATGTTTGTGGAAGCTGAAAATAGCCGATGACTTGTTATTCATACAACTCTACTACTGAGAAAAAATGCAGTAGGAAGTGTTCCTCTGGCCTTTTCAACATATAAACCTGATCATCTTAGTTCTATTTACAAAAACAATAACATTCCTAAACACTCACTTCCTCTGGGCTTCCCATGTTATGTAGAGTTGTTGAATTAAAGGTTTCTAAACATTTTTTTTCAGTCCTTATTAACTTAGCCAAACCAAGTAATATTGACTAGGACAAAATATAACTCTTAATTGTTAGGATGATTAAAAATAACACATTGTATCAGTCAGGATTTTCCAGTGAGACAGAGACAGTAAGGTAGATGGATGGACAGATAGATAAATGACAGATAGATAGACAGATAATAGATAGACAGATCATAGATAGATAGATGATAGGTAAATAGATGATAGATAGATGACAGATAGATGGATAGACATATAGATAGACAGGTGATAGGTAAATAGATGATAGATAAATAGATGCATATATACATAAATACATATATAGACAGATGATAGCTAGCTGATAGATAGATAGACAGATGGTTAGATGATAGACAGATAGATACATAGATAGATAGAAAAGAGGGGATGTATTAGAGTAATTGGCTCACATGCTTATAGCGTCTGAGTAGTATCACGATAGGCCTCTCCCAGCTGGAGAACCAGGGAAGCTAGTAGCATGGCTCAGTCTAAGTTCAGAGGCCTGAGAACCAGGAAAGCTGATGGTGTGACTGTCAGTGGGAGAGTCCTGAGAATCCTAGTGCCCACTGGTGCACGTCTTGCCATCCAAAGATCAGAGAATGCCACTTTCTGATAGCCACAGACAGGAGAAAAAGAGTATTGTAGCTGCAGAAAAAAAAAAAGTATGGATTTGCCTTTCCTCTTCTTTTTGTTCTCTCTGGGCTTAGCCAATCGGAAGGTGCCAGCTAAAGTTAGATGAGGGCAGATCTTACTTGCACGGTCCACTGATGTAAATGTCAGCCTCTTCTGGAAAGACTTGGGAAGACATACTCAGAAATAAGGCTTTATCAGCTGTCAGGGTGCCCCTCACTTCAGCCCCGTTGACACAGACAGATAGCAACTCTTCTAAACAGTGCCCTATATTCTTTTTTATTTCATATTAACTATTCAGCATACTTATTAAAAATAAGCTCTATTCCAAGAATCATGAAATGCTTTGAGAATACAAAGATAACAGAGTCCTCTAGCTAAGAAGCTCAAAAATTTTAGTGCTTAAAAGGAAACGTGGAGAGACTTTAATCCAGTTTGTGACAACATTCCTTACCCCTGCTGAAGGTAAAACCTGTGTACATTATGTCAAAAGCCTGAGTAGGGGGATCAGAGGATCTGAGTTAGAATTCTGCCTCTGCTGCAATGTTTTCTGAGTAGCCTTGGTTCAGCCCATAAAGAGTGAAGTTTGTAAACTCATTTCTCATTTATGAAACTGGGACATAATAATATCTATCACTCGGGTTTATTGTGAGAATGGAATTAATTGGTATCATGTCAAGCGTCTAATAGATTGGTCTGCACAGAGTTATCATGGGCACCCATTATAAATAGTGGGTATTTTTGAGGAATTACGAGCCAAATAAGGCAGTTCATCCTGTTTTTCAACAGTTCTAATTGTCACAAAGTTCTGAAATCTGCCTCTCTGCAAATCCTGACCATTGGAATTCATATGCTCGCTGGAGCAGAGAAACTTAATTTATTCTCCCACATGAACACCCTTAAGATAGCAGGACACAGTTTCCACCCATCGACATTTTCTTTCCCGACTGAGCATTTGCAATGAACTGCTGTAGTATCTTAACTCTATTTTCTTAAGTGTAATGAATCTATTAGAACCTTCAAACACCCTTCATGCTCATGCCTGCAATCCTAGTACTCTGGGAGTCTGAGGCAAGTGGATTGCTTGAGCTCAGGAGTTCGAGATTAGCCTAAGCAGGAGCAAGACCCCATCTCTACTAAAAATAGAAAAACTAGCTGGGCGTTGTGACAGGACCTGGAGTCCCAGTTACTAGGGAGTCTGGGGCAGGGGGATTCTAAAGCTGGAGGTTGCTGTGAGCTACGATAACACCATGGCACTCTACCCAGGGTGACAAAGTGAGACTCTGTCTCAAAACAAAAACCAAAAAACATTCATGCCAGAGAGGCAAACAGTGTAAGATGGAACATTTTATACCTAATTCAAATCTGTTTAGTAATAGAACCTAGAAGTAACATCTCTAAGTTTTACTTTTAAGATGACCCCTCATAAATGTTCAGTAAAGCATCATCTCCAAGCCCATTTCCAGGCTGCTGACTGAGTCTTGTCCTGAATGCAAATCCGTTATTCTCCTCTCCAACATAAATAGAGCTCCTTAGCTTAGCACAGTGGTTCACAAACTTTTTAATCTTCTCACCACTTTACCCTCTAAAAACTTATTTTGCTTACATAAGATTAAAATTGTTGTATCTACTGTGTTACAAACTAAACCTGAGACAAATATTTGTTAATTAATTTCAGATAAGAATAGCTCTATTATGTATTAATACAGATAGCATATCTTTAGGGAGAACAATATATTTCCCCAAACACAAAAAGGAGTTAGCATAACGTATTGTTAATATTTTTGTAAATCTCTTAATATTGCATTTTATCAAAATTTCTTTAAATTTCTGATATTTTCCTATTTTTTTGTGAATGCAGGTTTATGATAGTTATAAATAATGATTTTTAGCATTAAAAAACCAGCCATTTTTTTGAACATTGAAAGGAAAACATTTATTCTTCTGATTTATGGTTATAAGTCCACCTTTTTAGATGCTTTACATAATAATATAGATGATATGTGAACAAAATAGCTACATAGCCACAGATGATGAATTTTGATAACAGAACAAGTTAGCATAACTCAGACCCCCTAGTAACTCAGACTACAGGTCCCGCCACAATGCCCAGCTAGTTTTTCTATTGTTAGTAGAGATGGGGTCTTGTTAGTTATGCTAACTCGCTCTGTCTATTATCTGTAATAAGAAGTCTCATATACCGGCCTATACAGTTTCTTATAACTGGCCAAAGAGGGCTTAAATCAAATACATCTCATAAGAGGAGATTTCTCTCTTTTTTTTCTTCAACCTGTTTCTGGAGAACAAGTGTCAGGATCAAAGGTTTGGAAGCAACATCACATTTCTGAAAGAGTTAATGCTTTAGGCAACTTGGGTGCACTTTATGGAAATTGCTTGAGTTTAGCAGTACAAAATGAATAAATAAAATAAGAAGCGCCCCCAAAGCCCAGCTGAGTTCTCATGTCTGCTGCTGCATTCAGTTGGCTGTGATATGTTCCTTTAGTTAATGCATATAACAAAAATCATACTTCACAGAGATATGTAGCAGGATAATAAAGGAATCTTTTAGTACTCATTTTCTGGTCATTGTGGGTATTCTTTGTATGACACCAACTCTCCACAAATGGTTCTTTTTTACATGGTAAGAAATGCAGAAATGTGTAATCTGAAACGTCAATGATCTTTTTTTTTTTACTCTATTGCGTTAAAATCCACTGGTCTAATTTGGAACTTTATCCATACACAATTTTTCAGTATCATGCTTTGGTTTCACAGTAAACTTTTCATTATCAGGAGCTCAAGCAACTAGCATGCGACCTGGCAAACAGTAAGTTTAAACTTGGTGCGCCATGCCTCACTGAGCCGAGGCCCCGTGCATCATGCCTGTGGCTCCCCTGTGTTCTCGTAACATTTTTAAGTGTCAATGTGTGTTACTTGAAGTTAAAAAAATACACTAGCAAAACTGAGAAGTGTATTGACTGCCATTTAACTAAAATTGTACGCAAAATTTACAAAGCTGTTTTATAGTACAGTGAAACTGGGTTACAGTAAGTGAAGTTTGTCCTTGTTTGTCTAAATTTGTTTTAATTAGTATATTTCAATATTAATATTAAGGCAATACAGAGTTTATGGTATGGTATGATATGGTAGAATATTGGGTATAGAATTAATTAAGCCTATTTTTCATGGTAACTCTCAAGCAACCAGAAGCTACATTTATCCAGTATCTACCAATCCCCATTGGAGCTGCATAATGGGGAGATTACTACAAGTAAAATATTGACTCACTGAATTATATAGATTTTTTTTTTTTGCAGTTTTGGCTGGGGCTGGGTTTGAACCCGCCAGGTCTGGCATATGGGGCCAGTGCCCTACTCCTTTGAACCATAGGCTCCGCCCAAATTATATAGATATTCTAAATGTTGATACATGTCATCATACAACATAAAAAGTAATGTTCATTGATATCACACCAACCCCTTTTTTTACTTTTAATTTTATTTTTATTACAAGGTACATATGATTAGCTTAGCATTTAATAGGTAAAGTCAAAGTTGTAGTTGGAAGTGTGCTGTACACCCCCGTGGGGTCTATTAGGTGAGAGACACCAACCTCCCTCTTTCTCCTCCACCTTCCCTCTCTCTTCTTCCCCCCTTCATAAATTCATGTCCTTCTGTCCTATGGGCATGTGGTTATTCCTCCACTAGTTTCATATTAGTGTTGAGTATATTGGATACTTGCTTTTCCATTCTTGTGATATTTTATCAAATTTGCAGGTTATGTCTCTGACAAAGCTTTATAACCAGAATCCATAGAGAACTCAAACGCATTAGCAAAAAAACAAAACAAACAAATAAAAAAAAAACAAACAAAAAAAAACAAGTGATCCCATCCCAGGTGGGCAAAGGACTTGAAGAGGAATTTTACCTCTTCAAGAGGTGTGTGGCCTATAGAAATATGAAAAAATGCTCACCATCCTTAATCATTAAAGAAATTCAAATCAAAACAACTTTGAGATATCATCTAATTCCAGTGAGATTAGCCCATATCACAAAATCCCCAAACCAGAGTTGCTGGTGTGGATGTGGAGAAAAGGGAACACTTCTACACTGCTGGTGGGAATGCAAACTAATACTCTCCTTTTGAAAAGATGTCTGGAGAACACTTAGAGAATTAAAAATTGACTGCCATTCGATCCTACAATTCCTTTATTAGGTATATACCCAGAAGATTAAAAATCACATTACAATAAAGATATTTGTATTAGAATGCTTATTGCAGCCCAATTCATAATAGCCAGGTCATGGAAGAAGCCCAAGTGCCCATGGATCCATGAATGGATCAATAAACTGTGGTATATCTACACTATGGAATACTATGCAGCCCTAAAGAAAGATGGAGACTTTACCTCCTTCATGTTTATGGATGGAACTGGAAAATGTTCTTCTTAGCGAAGTATCACAAGAATGGAAGAAAACGTATCCAATGTACACAGCCCTATTATGAAACTAATTTATAGCTCTCAAATGAAAGCTACAACCTAATTCTAGCCCAAGAATATGGGGAGGGGGTGGGGAAGTGAGGGGAGAAGGGTGGATGGGTGGAGGGAGGGTGATTGGAAAGATCACCTCTATGGTCTGTCTTATAAGGATCAAAGTGAATCTTTCTAAAACTAGAGTATAAATGTCTTAACACAATAACTAAGTAAATGACTTAAAGTCTATGTTAACCAGTTTGATGAAAATATTTCAAATTGTATATGAAAACATTACACTGTATGACATGTTTGCATTAATGTACACAGCTATCATTTAATAAAAAAAAATCTCTTAAGAGAATTGTTTTTTAAATTCTTAGGGAGTTATTGAGGGTACAAAGAACCAGGTTACACTGATTGAAATTCTTAGGTAAAGTCCCTCTTATAATTGTGTCCTGCCCCCAAGAGGTGTGTCACACACTGTGATCCCCCAGCCCCCTTCCCTCTCTCTGCTCCCCCATTCCCCCACCCCCCCACCATGTACTAGGTCATCAATTGTCCTCACATTGAGTACATTGGATTTTTGCCTCTCCATTCTTGTGATGCTTTACTAAGAAGTATATGTTCCACCTTAATCCAGGTTAATACAAAAGATGTAAAATCTCCATTTCTTTTAATGGCTGAAGTATTCCACAGTATGCATATACCACAGCTTGTTAATCCATTCCTGGGTTGGTGGGCATCTAAGCCATTTCCACATTTTGGCGATTGTAAATTGAGCTGTGATAAACAGTCTAGTGCAAGTATCCTTATGGTAAAAGGATTTTTTTTCTTGTGGGTAGATGCCCAATAATGGGATTGCTGGATCAAATGCATAGTCTAGTTTGAGTTCTTTGAGGATTCTTCATACTTCCTTCCAGAAAGGGTGCATTAGTTTGCAGTCCCAACAGCAGTGTAAAAGTGTTCCCTTCTCTCCACATCCATGCCAGCATCTGCAGCTTTGAGATTTTGTGATGTGGGCCATTCTCACTGGGGTTTAGTGATATCTCAGGGTGGTTTTGATTTGTATTTCTCTGATGATCAAGGATGATGAGCATTTTTTCATATGTTTGTTAGCCATTGATCTGTCTTCTTCTTTTTTTTCTTGCCCAGTGATAAAAGAGATTGTTGGCTCTTTTCTTGTTGATTAATTTGAATTCTATGTAGAGCCTCCTTATCAAGCTTTTGTCTGATTCATAATATGTAAATATCTTTTCCCATTCAGATGGCTGTCTATTTGCTTTGGTTGCTATCTCCTTAGTCGTACAGAACCTATTCAGTTTAACGAAGTCCCATTTGTTTATTTTTGTTGTTGCTGCACTTGCTACTTAAGTCTTCTTCATAGGCCTTTTCTAAGGCCAAGAGAATTTTTTTAAACACTGAGATGCCCATAGAAGCAGACAAAAATTTTCCAAAATTCTATTTTTTTAATGAAAGTTTGAATTTTATCATTGGCAACAAATACTATCAATTGTTTATCTTATAGTGACCAGTTCACTTTATTTGTTTATTAAGAAATTATCTATCAAAGATGCCTTCATATTATAAAACTAATTTTGACAAAATGGACTCCTTGAGTCTTGGGATTCCAGAGATCCATAGAGCACAATTTAATGAACTGCTGTCTTGGCCTTCAGTGAGGCCCACGACAAGTTCCAGCCTGCCGCCTTTTCCTGCTGTATCTCTGATCTGCTCTCGCCCTCCCACGGCTGCTCTCTGTTCCTTGCGTATCCTGGACTCCACTCTCATTTCTCTGCCCAGAATACTGTTACAGATCCATGTTTTGACAAAGATTCACAAAACCTTTCCTGAGTTTTTTCTTGTATTATTAAGAGATATATAAGACCTGTTCTTTCTATAAGACTCTACTGTGTATGTAAACCTTCAATAATTTCATGTCTTTTCCTTTTGAATAGTAATGTCTCCATCAGAGGAAAAAATGTAGCTCCAGCAATTATTAGCTTGAACAAGTTTCTTGACCATTCTATGCCTCTGATTTTTCATCTGTAAAATGGGACATGTAATACTTATCTCAGACATCATGAAGCTTAAGTGGGAGAATATATATGTCTGCTGAAAACATTGGATATATTCATATATATAATCATTTATATAATCATAACGATGCAAAGTATAACCATTAATATCACATTTTATTAATAGTGACAATAAGCATAATTAATAAAATTATATAATTTATTTTTCCCAAAAGCAAAATAAAAATAATAATGCTCTTGAGAAATTACCTTGTGGATGAGAGAATTTCTGTTTTAATAACAAAATAATTAGACAGATCCTACTCTATAAAACTAGGAGTTTACAAGTGCTTCTTGTCTTACATTTTCTACCTAGAACCTCAATTTTAGCTAATAATTTATGTGGTTAATTTTTTAACTTCCATGGACTCTTTTGGGAAGCAAACACCCTAAGACAGGTATTTACAGAACATACCATTCATAAACTCCTCTGAGGGAAACTGCTCTTCCCTAACACACTGGTATGCGATTAGTAACCCCTGATGTTTAAAGATCTGTGACTTAGGCCCCATGATTCTGTTCTCCTGATAGGTCTTCTGACCAGGAATGTTCAACTGACACAGGAAGCAGATAATCCACAGGCTGTTCAGTGATGTGGGAATTCAGATCAATGTGTTGTGGGATGTGCACATTGGAACTGGGCTGATCAAATTTTCCTAGCAAAGTAAGTTGAAAAGAATTGAGTTATAATCCAGACGTAAAGGAATTTCTGGGAGTACTTTTGTGTGTCCTCAGCTCCACATCTGCCCACCTGCCTCCATCTGTGTCCACGTGCTCTGCTTCACTACAATTACCAGTGACGCACTGGCCATTTTTCTTTAAGGCTAACCCCTCTGCTGGTGCACGCAGTCCTACACTCTCACGTTTATTCAAGAATATCAATCTAGCTATTCTATCCTCTTTCTTCAATATTATATTCCCCCCCAACAAATCATTTTCATCAATATGTAATATGCTGTAAAGGAAAAAAAAACAAGTCTTTTCTTGATTCTACATTTTTTCTCTAACTACTATCAATTTTTTTTTATTCCTTCTGCGACAAAATTTCTAGATAAAATAATCCATAATAGAGTGCTTTAATTTCTTGAACCCTTCTCAAAGTGTTTAAGCTTTTATCTCACATGACATGCAGGAAAATTTGGTCTTTCTTCATACTGGTGTTCAGGCTGTTCCACTGAAATACGTCCTTTACCTGTCCTTCTTTACGTGTCCTGCGGAAGAAAACCATCACCTGGGTTTCTCCCTACTCACTAATTCTTCACTGGAGTTGTTCTACCAGGGTTTTTTTTTTTTTTTTTCTTATTCTCCTGCATTAAGATAATTTTTTTTTTATTTTTTCCTATCTACACTGTTCCCATTAATATATTCATCCAGTCAGGTAGTTTTATGTAACACTCACGTGGTATTAATTCCCACATTTTTATTTCCATTTCCAATCTGTTACGACCCATGGGGCCCCTAAGGCCCTGGTCTTGAACACCGCAGGAAGGAACCAGGCATGATGAGGATTAGTAGTGCACCCGAAGGAGGTGGGCTAGCCCTTCTTTGCAAGGTAGCCCCAGCAACCTCCACACTAGCCTTTTATTGAGACAGAACAATACAGGTGAGGGGAGTAATTAACAATAACTAGGTGCTGAAGGCTCAGGCTTCTCTTCCACAAGGAACACCTATGGACAAATGGCCCGAGGTCCACCCCTCAGCTGCAGATCATCTTGCTCAGATGTCATCTGGCTCTTGGCGTCCCCTACACCAACCACTTCCCGTAACTCCAGATTCCAGAGGTCCCCTACACATAGCCACCTGTGTGTCTTCTCATTTCTGTGCCTACCACTCCAGATAGCACTTTTATTAATGCAAGAGCCAGAGTTATCCTTTTACAGAACAGAAAAAAAATCTGTTTTTTCTTAAGTTGAGTGGAGTGACTTTCCTAAAACGCTCACACAGTGAAAGTCAAAATCCCTGCTGTGACCTGGAGGTTTCTGCAGCACCTGTTCCGCCTCCTTATTCTCATGTCCCGGCTTCAGCTGCTCCTCTCGCCCTGGCTCTCAGGCTTCTGATCAACCATCATCCTGACTCAGAGCTTTTACCCATGTTCTTACCTCTGCTTGGCAGATTCTCCTGTTTGATATTTTTTCTTTTTTTCAATCTTGGTCTTATACCCTTTATAACTTTGCTCAAAGCTCCTTTTATCAGTGAGGACATTCACGACCTCCCATTTGCTATTGAACTTCCTCCTCACCCGCTGTGATTGATGCCCCCTTCTTTGCTGTGTTTTCTACAAGAAACCTTACCCCAACCTGATATACCATGGTTTATTTACTTGAATTTCTTTACTTAAACTTTAGTTATTTTCTTATTAATATAGGCTCTTAGAATAAATTTCACAAGGGCAGGTATATTAGTCTAGGTTTGGGGGAGTTTTTTGGCCTGGTATATTTCTGACTGATAGGGCCTAAGTTTCCCTCAGCTCGAATGAAATTTAGCAATGATCTTCGTGACTATAGGCTCCTGACCTCTCCTTTCACAGAGCACTTCCTTTAGAAAACTGGCAATTGGAGATTCTTTTTCTGCCCTTTTAGATGTAAATTTTTTACATACTCTCCCCAGTTTTGTCACCCTGGAATGTCTTTCTCAGAGATAATGGGAATTGTTATTTTGAAATGTACTCATCAAAAGAAGGGCACCTATTTCACATGCTCTGTGGAGCTGTAGAAGCCTAACTTTGATATGTACCTATTAACAAGCAAGACCAACCTCTTCCCTAATAACCGCTCGTATTTTTCCACTAGCTTACTTAAGTCCTTAAAGATTGAAAGTTTTACCTTACAAATTCTTCTGCCTTCTGTTTTCATGAGGTTCAGTTCTGTAAGTTATTCTCTCATCCCCACGTCAGGAACATGAACGCAACGCGTCCTGTCATTTTTTCATGCGTGTCTAGTAGGCCACATGGAGCATCCCTGGGAATGAAGGCACCACACAGCACCCAGTGTGTGGCTAAGAAGTGTTTGGAGAAGGAGCAAGGAAGTGGGTGCAAAGCCTTGTGGAAGCTAAAGTTTGTAGAGGGTGGGAAAGAAGCAGATATAGTTCCAAGGGCCCTCATAGGCAGAGAGAGAATAAAGAGGCGTATGCTTGAAGAATAGAGAGAGAGGTAAAGGGGCAGGCATAGCCGTGGAGGTCCCTGGCTGTCTTTTTCAGTGTCTTTCCTAGTATAGGTAATTCCAACAACAAATCTGGTTTTTTTGTTGTTGTTGTTGAGACAGAGTCTCACTTTGTCACCCTTGGTAGAGTGCTGGGACATCACAGCTCACAGCAACCTCCAACTCTTAGGCTAGGGGATTCTCTTACCTCAGCCTCCCAAGTAGCTGGGACTATAGGCGCCCACAACAACACCCGGCTATTTTTTTTGTTCTTGTAGTTTGGCTGGGGCTGGGTTTTTGAACACACCACCCTCTGTATATGGAGCCAATGCCCTACTCCCTGAGCCATAGGTGCCACCCAACGAATCTGTTTTTTCTTAAGCTTAGTTGAGTAACTTTCCCGAACTCTTGTTCCTTGCTACTAGTAAGCCTAATTAGACCCCTCCATCAGACTACAATCTCCTATAGAAGACCTCATCTTTGAATCTGGAACATCCAGCATTGTATGTACAGTGAGTCAAGCATTCACTGGTAAGTTTTAAATAAAAAATAACATTTTCCCAGCATCCCCACAGTGTGTCTTATAACAGTTTATGTGGAGATTATAGGCAAAAAATCTTCTATGTGGTTAAGATCAGAAAGAGAGCGATGTGATTTCTTTCCTTGAGCTAGAAATACAGCAGTTGGTACTGAGCCCTACCTATAGCTACATTTTCCTGTGTATATATACCTACAGTAAAGTGTAACTTACATATTAGGCCAAGTAAGAGGTTAACTACAATAACTAAGAATAACATAAAACAATTATGACAATATACCATAATACAAGTCCTATTAATGTGGTCTCTCTCTCATTCTCAAAATATCTTACTGTACCACGGGTAACTGAAACCATGGAAAGGGAAACTGAAGGTAAGGGCCTACTAATGTCATAACTTCGGATACCAACAGAAACTAATTAAAGTTCTTTTGAAGTTAATAACTGATTAATTGAGGCTATCACCAATTTCCAATTGTTGGAAATTAAACTTAAGATAACTTAGAAAACTTCCAGACCTGCTAATAAGAGACAAACACATTTAGACTTCAAGTTCCAATTTTATTATCACTTCTTTACATTTACAACATAGGACACCTGGTGTGCTGCCTTATCCAATGAACGCTCTCAGCAAAAACTCAGTAAGTGTATGGTAGACAGAGGCATTTTCCTGCTGTTTGAAAGACCTCTCTACTCTTTCCCAATTTCTAACCGTTCAAACAGAAATTGTCTAAACCACTTACTTTACTGTGGTTTTCATAAGTCAGCCAATCCCCTATTCCTTTCTCGTTATATATCTGTATTTATGTATACCCCACCTCTCCCACTGTGGGAGGCACAAAGTTGTTCTGCACAGTTTCACTGTGCAGTCTTTACCCAGTTAACTCAATGAACTCTGTGTCAATTCACTACAAAACAGGACTTTGTCTTCCCTTTAGAATATAGATAGAAGTCTTTCATATACTTATATTTCTCTCTTGACTTCTAAAAGAAAACAAAAAAGTGCCTGAAGGATTCACAAGTCTCCCATACTAATTATTTTAGCAATTTGGAGAAAAGAAGATAGATTTTATGCTTCTTCTTATCGATCTATTTCAACTGAACAACCTTTTGTATGAAATAATTTCTTTTTTTTTTTTTTGTTGAGTCAAGTGAGATGTGGAGAAAGAATCTGCCTTTGACTTTTAACTCAGGGCTACCTTAGGACCAGGTCTAAAGGGATGTGTATTGATGATTCATGATAGGACTAAAGATGTGGAGTTTGCTTCTTTTTCTAAGGTCCAAATGTCAACGCTCAATTGAGATTCTTAAGGCAATCATGAGCTATAGAACTCTAAAAAACAATGCTCTCTACCCGAGCCTCAGCAGTTTAGACCTGCCCTAGCTAAATGCTAAATAAAAGCCAAGCATGGACATCACGAAGTGGAGCCTGAGGGGATGTGCTGTTCTGCAAAAGGGTCAAATACAAGGCTCACATCACAGTCCCAGGACCTACTCGAAAAGGAAGTATCTGCTCCAAGGGCTGTGCAAGGTCCAGGGGACAACACCACGTTTTTGTACCTCTATTATATAATAGAGTCATTGGAAACAAAATCATGTAAACTACACACATGAGCACATGCACACACATGCACTTACTCGTGCAACAATCTGCTTTCCGTTAGCAAAAGCCCAACTAGTCAATGCTAAAGATTGAATGACGTCTCAGGAAACAAGGTTTGGAACATCATTTATTAATGTTGCTATGAGATGCTCAAGAATTCCATGCCTTTCATACCCATTGGGAGCCCTGATCAGATGGTAGCAATAAAAAATGGGATTTTTCTGATCCCTACTCCAAGTTCATGTTGACTTCTTTCTTTTTATCTTTCTTCTTTTTTTTTTTTTTTTTTT
>NW_003852402.1:39227180-39241337 GCF_000181295.1 Otolemur garnettii | reverse complement strand
GTGGCATTACAGCTCACAGCAACCTCCAACTCCTGGGCTCAAGCAAGTCTCTTGCCTCCGCCTCCCAAGTAGCTGGGACCACAGGCGCCCGCCACAACGCCCGGCTATTTTTTGGTTGCAGCTGTCATTGTTGTTTGGCGAGTCTGGGCTTACTTTTACCTCTTAATTATATTTAACATTTATTATTACATATTAAGATGGGGCCTATAACCTGCTGAGACATATTACATCTGCTCTTGCCTCGTAGAATTTCTTCTGACATTTCACGGACACAAGGCAGATGTTTTCTACTTTCTAATCTGGGGGAAAATAGAGGAAGTCTAATTCATTGTGATTAGTTTCAAGATTTGCATAACAAAAAAGTGTCCCAGAAAATATGACTTGCTTAAAAACTTTAAAATGACATATTCATTGCAATTACCATTAGATGTTGAATTAAACTGTGATAACTGCTATTCAATAATTGTTTTTATAAGCTGCACTGCCTGGGAAAATATGGTGATCTTTTGTGATCCTGATTGGCATTTGGAAATTCTCAAGAAGCCTTGAACGAGGAGTAAAACTACGGAGATGGAGATGCAGAAAAGTTCTAGGACTATGTAGACGGGAGTCAAAATATAGGCAATAATCTACATATGTGTACCCCAGACATCATATGTTAAATACTGATAATGTTTGGTCTTCACACTGGTGGACTATGACAGTGGTGCAAAAAATGAAAAGTCTGCTAAACTTCCACTGAAGTTAAGTGCATTAAGCACCTCCTGTACTTTTCTTCTTGACCACTGTGCTTCAAGTGTAGGGGTATCTTTCACGTTCGTGGTCATTCTGGGATCTTTCTTAATTTAAGGTTGCTCCCTAGGCTCCTCCCTCTGCCTGGGGAATGCCTGACCTTGTCACCTGCCCTCATGGCTCTTTCCTTCCATCCCTCTAGCGTAAGTGTCAGAGCCCCACTGTCGTTTTCCACGACCACCATCTCTAAGCATGCTTCCTCTGTGAGCATTTCTTTTCTTTTTGAATTAACTTCATTGACACAGCTCTTAACCATCTGCTGATCTACTCAAGTGTATGCACATTCTCTTTTCCCACTCTAAATTGCAAGCTTAGTGCAAGTCATTAAACTAAAGATCCCAGTATGTAGGGGAGATCAACAAGTAGTTTGAAAGAGTAAGTGTGGAAGAAAGGAAATGATCAGAAACAATTTTACTGATGGGGCAACATTTTTCACACTGATCAATTTTGAGATTTTTTATGGTTTTCAGATACTCTTTGGCTTATTTTCTCCTTAAGTAGCAACTTGCCATCATTCTTTCCACCAAAGGAAGTGAAGTTACAATCTTAAAGTAGTGAAATGCAAGGCTGGCATCAAAACACCAGCAAAGCACTCAGAAAGATCTGATGTGTTTATATGTGCGTATACATATAGATAATAACATTTTGTAAATACATGTTAAGATATAAAATTACCATACACACACATACATTTAATTAACACTAAGGGTATACCTGTAAGGTATCTGCATCTCAGTTTCCATAGTTTTACTCCCAGTTCAAGACTTTTTAAAAACTAAATCATAAACAAATAGCTGATGTATACATTAATGCATTTATGGGGTACAATGTGCTGATTTCATATAGAATTAGGAATGCTTAAATCACACTGGTTAGTATACACCTCATCTCATTTACTTAATTATTATGTTAAAATATTTATACTCTATACTAATAGATCTGACATGTACCCTTGCATTATGCACCATTGCTGTGATCTCACCATTCACCCTCCCTCAATTTGACCTCCCCCTTCCCTTCCCATCCCCCCTTCCCTCCTTCATCTTGGGCCATAGTTGTGATCTATTCTTCATACGTAAGTGTGAGTGATTGTAAATTGGTTTCATAATTGTACTGAATACATTGGATATTTTTTCTTCCATTCTTGGGATACTTTACTAAGAAGGATATGTTCCAGCTCCATCCGTGTAGATGTAAAAGTCTCTATCTATTTTTAAGGCTGCATAATATTCCATGGTATACATATATCACAATTTATTAATCCATTCATGGGTCGATGGGCAAACCCACAATCATTTCTTTCTAAACACTATGACAGCATAAGCTTGTGAAGAATTTACCTTCCACAGGGAAGAAGAGAAAGTGTCTCAGGGGGAGAAAAAGAAAGATAGTTAGAATTTATCACTCCAGTCACTTTGAAATAAGTAAAAAGAAAGGAGCACTTCTTCCTGAACTGTATCCTTAGCCATTTGAAAATTCTGCCATCACAGCTGTGATCCAGGAGATTCAAATTACTCTGTTTTAAAGAGGAATTTAGGAATGAAGGAGCCATACTACAGCCATATCTGATGTTACTATAGAAAAACTGGATGTGGTCTGAATATGTACAAAAATTTCCTCTGTAAACATGATTTTAAATAATCAAAGTAAAATTTTTATTGGGTAAAGATAAGGTGGCTATTGCAAGGATGTTTTAGTATAGTTTATTGGAATGAGAGAAGGTTCAAAACAAATTTATTACTCCCAGAAAATCCTTGGTGAGAGAATAATGCTTAAGGATGTGGCAGACAGGAAAGGTCAGCTCTCAGACGAGCAGATCTCACAGAAGACCACAGTAGAACCTCTGCAAGTGGACCACTCAAGGGACTATAATAACTGGTCAACAAACAGAGGCGGTAGGACTAAGCCTTCTATACTGATACACAGGTGTGGTGCATGATTGATCTGTGAAAATTAGGTCAGTGTAAGGAGGCGGTCAGTGGAGGAAGGTGGTAACTATGGAGGTTCTGCCATATGAGATATTTGAAATCATCCTGTTTCCTGTTTTTGGAGCCCTCCGTGAGACAGGAGGTTTCCATATACAGATATACTGTACCTGATGATCATTGAAAATTTCAGGTTTTCTTTTTTCAGTTTTTAATTGTTATGGGTACATGATAGCTGCATACATTTATGAGGTACATTTAATGTTTTGATATAGGCATACAATTCAAATTAATCAAATCAGGGTACTTGGGGTATCCATAACTTACATTTATTATTTCTTTGTGTTTGGGACATTCTAATTCTACTTTTTTAGCTATTAAAATTTAAAAATTAAATAAGGAAAAATAATTACATAACAAATATAAATCCATGTAAAAGATGTCTGAAATTTCAGAAACTTAAAATTGTACAGTTTGCATATCCTAGTTACATTGGATACGCTTTTGGCATTTTTTTGTGCACGTTCAGTCTGTCACTTTACTGCCCTTTACATTTTATTATGTAAAACTAAGCTACAGTTTCCTTATGTTCCTTTTTTTTTTTTTTTTTTGGCTTTTTTGGTAAATGACTTCATAGTTCTTTGTAAAAATCCAATCATCTCCCTTGTCCATATAAACCATTTGCTCAGAAAAGGCTATTTACTTTGGGAGCTCACATCACTCTTGAGAAATTTTGCTGTCTCTTTCTTGTAGTTAAAGACAAGACTGTTGTACAGCTTGAAAAATTAAACTACTAAAATCCTAGCCTGTAAGTATAATTGTAAGACACACTGATTCTCCAATATGAATAAAAAATTTAGCATGCCTAATTAAAGTTCATTGTATCCTGGATGATTAAATGAAAGCTCAAATGACAAAGCCATTAAATTTCAGCTTTAATCAAAATTTTAAAGAAAATTGTGTAAGTTGCCTATAAGGAATAAAACTAAATTCCTTCTTTAGGTGGTTTACTTTTACAACAACATAGTATTAGAGCAGGGTTAGGTAGCGAACAAAAAATAACCGACATGAGGGATAGTGTTGATTTTAAGTCAGCAAGTTACGGAAAATCCAGTTGTATAATTTCTAGAAGCCACAAGATAATTTTTTCCTAGAAATGAAAGTGACCCTTCTGCCACTGAACTGGTCTTTCCAGAAGCATAAAGTAGAAGTGTTTAGGCATCTGTTTTCTTATGTTTGAAATCCATAATGCTAGTATATAAACAAATTTATAAGATCAAAAAAGTTAAAAATACAAATAGATTCTTTCTGTTAAAGAAACATATGTTGGATGATACTGAAATTTGAAGGCATGAAATGGAAAAAGAGAAAGTGCACCATACAGATTATCTATGGGAAATGGGGAACCCAATATTAAGCATTTTGCTAAAAGTGTCTGGTTGCCATGGTAGCAAGAAGTAAATGCAGGTACTGGCTGGGAATAATACACCACGTGGCGGCATCAGACGGCATCAGAGTGGCAAGAAAGAGTTTTATTTTCCTTCTAATTTCAAAAAACATGATGAGAAAGGTTTGATGAGACAAATCATAATGCAAATGAAAAAATGCAAAATAGTCAACCGTTTATTTCAGGCTGATAGGAGAGACGATGGTCCCATGTGGGTGAGAGAATTTTAATGCAAGCTACTACTGATGGCCTGCCTGGGAGCGGCCATTCAGGGCAGTTGGTGAGAAAGAAAAGAGCGGCGTTGTTGAATCCCATGTTTGCTGGGCCCCTAGATTTTATGCAGTGCTCTAATATAGGAGTTGTATATCTGATGGAAAAAATAAAATGCATATGTATGTTTTTCGTTTTTTTACAGAAGGAGTTACATTTTTAATTCTAGGACACAGGTGAATCAAAGATGCACTCAATATAGTAACTTTCTGAGGAAAAAAAGCACATTTTAATTTTAAAATATACCCTTTGTTTAAGAAAAAAAAGTACAAAACACACATACCCTGAAAGCTGGGATTCATTTTATGTATGACAGGAGTCTTGTAGGCACTCATAATATGACCTAAGGAAAAACACAACTGCAGTCTAGATTACATCAGTAAGCTTCCCACACTGTGTGTCTTTATATTTCTTCTTCCAATTTGATGAAGTAGGTTGGAAACAAAACTCCTGCGGTTCATTTTTCTCTCACGATCCTTCCTCCTTTTCTTCTCTACTTCCCCCTGCTGACCCCTGCCCCAACCCTGACCTTAGGCACAGGTGCGTAATGGAACTGATGCTCCCTGGAGAATCCTGCCCCTCCCACCTTATGACATCAGAGTATGTCTCTGTATGACTCTTGCCAAAACACCTTTCATCTCAAGGAACGTGTCTTTTTTTTTTTCTTTTTGCCAAATGCCCTACGCTCGACTTGAAAAGTAAGTGGTTCTTTTGGTTTTAGCAAAGGCAGAGACGAATAGAAGGGTTTTGCGTTGAGTGGAAGGTTTTTGCGTTCATAAAGGCAGTTGTAGCTCAGCAGGCCAATCCCTGGGCGCCCGGGTGACCCGCGAGGCGTTGGAGGCAATGGAGACAGTGGTCCCCAGCCTGGTAGTACCTGTGGATGGCAGCAGGTGGCGCCTGCCTGTCCAGTTATCTGGGAAACGTGCTTGTGCACCAGCAAGCAAGCTGAGCTCCAGGCCCCAGGAGCTCTCACAGGGGATGATGTGTGTGAGCTGGCAGGACGCGGGGCCCATGCTCAGCCCCTTGGAAGGTGTTGCAAGCAATGCCGTAGCAGCTAAGATGGCTCTAGCCTTAAGATTGCAGAGGATGCGCGCAGGCACTGAAGGGCAGCGCTGGGCGGGTAGGGCAGTCTGAGGCCTCCCAGGGGTCTACAGGGGCAGAGCCCGGGCGGGCTGCACACTTTCCCTTCCTTCTGTGGCTACGAGGTTTCCTGTCACTTCCCTGATGAATTCCAACGTTCTTTCTTAAACTCTTTGTGGGACGGGTGCGTACCTACTCACTGCATCTGTTCATCTCGGCCTCTCCTTACGGAGGATGCAATTCCAGGTGTCTCTACTCAGCCATCCTGAAGCCCCTTCTCTAGGTTTTTTCTTTTTTTTCAAGAAAGTACTTTTGATACTTAGAGAATTGGTGCCTTTGCTTTGCTCAGTCACAAACTAAGTGACTAAATGTTTGTTCAGTTTGCCTGCTGAGTAACCATCACGCGCGTTCCCCTTATACTCCTTGATGTTATTTCACGTTGGCCTTGAGTGGCCATTAAGAATTGAAGAGTTACTTAGTAAGAGCAGACCAGCCAGATGTCAGATGGATCGATGGATAGACAGACAGCCAAAGCTGCTTCCTCTGAGTTCTCTTTGAAAATCACACTTTAAGGAAGGCACTGTTGCCCATGTTATAAGTATGAAGAAAGAAACTCAAAGAGCTCAAGTAAATGATCTCTTACAAGACTTTAGGTCTTTGATTTCGTTCCCTCTGCCCGACCCCCAGTGCAGTTCCTCTTCTAGAAATTGTATAAACAGCCTACATTGCACGGAGTCTTTATGAACCCTTATAGGAATACAGGGACTAAGCAGCAGATGGGGTAAATTAAAGCTAAATTGGCAAACTGATAGGGAACTACATTTAATTTCTATGACCTTTTATATGCAAATTTGTCAGAAAAGAGGCACTTGAAAGGAAGTACTTTTCTTCCTGTATTATTGTTTGACTCACTCTTTTCCCAGTCCTATTCCCATTTGTGCTTATTAGGAATATTAAGAATATAATTAATAATTGAATGAATGAAAAATTAATATTTTGTTATGTCCTCTTGAAAGTGATTATTTTATAGTACCACTGTTCTTTATATAGCATTTGTAGTTGCATCAAGCAGGTCCACAGACATAACCTTATTTTACTCTCACAAATAAAACTTTATTCAATTTGTGGATTGAGAGCAAATGTTGTTTGAATCTGTTTCAATCAGTGGTTCTCAACCTTCCTAATGCTGCGACCCTTTAATACAGTTTCTCATGTTGTGGTGACCCCAAAACATAAATTATTTTCATTACTACCATAACATTATTTATGGTGATGACTCCCAACCATACAATTATTGTGATGACCCCCAACCATAAAATTATTTTCATTGTGGGGGTCACCACACCATGAGGAACTGTGTTAAAGGGTTGAGGCATGAGGAAGGTTGAGAATCACTGGTTTAAATGGCTGTCAATGGGGACAGATTATACTATAGAGTCAGATCATTTCTGTGATCATACTGTGCTCATATACTTTAAATACTATAAACAATGAACAAATTTCTTTGAAATTTTATGAAAATATATAATTTTTCATAAATTATTAACTTAGTAACTAATAAAATGAGTAGAATCTTATTTACTATTCATTTTAATTAACTCATATATATATGCTCTAATTTTTCAATTCATATTACTGTAACTTAAAATTTAAGTGCAAATGAACACAGAATTCAAATTAAGGAAAAATGTAATTGTAAAGAGGACTCACTGGTACCTCTGACAGACTCAAGGAGAGAGTACTATGTCTAAATAGCTATTGAAATTTTAAAAAATGAATTCTAAACTGATATTCAATTCATTTTCATTTTATAACACTCTTATTTTGAATTGGGTTATAAAATTTTTGAAATAAAATTTGATTGCAGTCAACTGTAGCTTATCTGCAGATGTTTAATTTACTTTTAAATTGCATACAGTCCCTTTCATTTCAATCTAGTGACAAGACAATGATGGCTGTGCCCTTAGCCCAGTGGGTAGGGTGCCGGCCACATAAACCAAGGCTGGCAGTTCGAACCTGGCCTGGGCCAGCTAAAACAACAATGAAAAACAACAAACTACAAAAAAAGAAAAATATATATCTGGGCATTGTGGCAGGTGCCCACAGTCCAAGCTACTTGGGAGGCTGAGACAAGAGAATTGCTTGAGCCCAAGAGTTTGATGTTGCTGTGAGCCGTGATGCCATAGCACTCTACCGAGGGTGACATAGTGAGACTCTGTCTCCAAAAAAAAAAAAAAGACAATGCAAACAGTGTCTGAATATGAACACCTCTGCAAATGTTCACTAAATCAGTACCTGAAAGTCCCTAACAGTTAAAATGTTGTCATTATTCAATAAAATTAGAGTTATACATATTTGGGCAAGTAAATAATGGTACATTAGCCATTTAAAGGAATGATTCAAAGCTGACTCAGCTAACCTGTAGTTATTTGAAATCATCACAAGCTATTGCTGAGTGAAAATAACAAACATAATGTGTGATAATTATTCTGAGTTTATTTTTGTATATTGCCATCAGAATGGGGATGAAAGATCCCATTTTTGGCAAGGGAAAGCATTTCCAGGAAAAGGGAAGGATGGGAAAATAAGCTGAGCAAGGCTTAACACAGAAAAGTCAGCTTGTTTACCTTTAAACCAGCCACTGCTAAATTTCTTATCTGAGCAGTTTCCTGGAAGCCTGACCTGTAGGGGATATAGCTTGCAAACACCCCTGTTGGGTCTGTGAACACTCTGAAGGAATGATGGCTGCATAGGAAGCTGTATGCAAGGCCTAACAAGCAACATTAACTAGGCCGTCTCCTGCACAGTTAACAGTCAAAGTGAATACCCATTGTGGAGATTTGTATTGGCCAGGACTGAGATCAAGGGAACAGCTTGGGCCCTGAAATATGAGGAGGAGGCGTTATATCCCTTATCACAGAGGAAGATCTCTGTGGTGGAGATGAGAGGAAAATTCTTCTTTCCCACTGATTCTTTGGAGGAGATTGATGGCCAGTCATGTTTCACTCCATGGTGAACTACTGGGGTTAACACCACCTCCTAGGAATCTCTGTGTGTGGCCACAGACAGGAGGCTGCCCCCATATAAAGCTCAGGTTCCAGATTTCTTAAGACTGCTAAGACACTTAAAGTCAATGATCTTAGAAACAATAGGAACTTATCTGCTCGCTCATAGGAACTGCTGACATCTTTGTTCCCTTTCTCAGCCTACCCTCTGGACTAATGAGCAAACAGCCTTCAATAGAAGATGAGTGAAACAAACACTCAGGACCACTTCCCAGCAACCCCACAAACGGGCAGTGGCTCTTGGTGTTCCCACCTTTGAAAATTCTATTCTGTGTGTCTTATCTCTTTGTCTCTCATCGTTTCTAACTTGTTATTTCTTCAGTCAGTTGCTGCCAGCTCCACAGGTCTTAACGGACTCTGTCCCTGAGTGGGACCCCAGCAGTACATAATATAAAATTTCTATCTGTGTATATAATAGCTTGGAAAATACATATTTTTGCATTCAGATGAGTTAGATACATGACACAGGGTTATGGTTATGGCAAAGAGGAGATGTGGAGAATGGCATAGAGAGAAGAAAAAAGGGAGAGGATGCAACAGTATAAAACATCACCCAAATCGTATGCATGATTTCTATTCATATAAAATTCTGTGTGTAAGTATACATAGATACATACACATAGGAAATCATCAGAGATCCAAAGGATAGTGTTAGGGCTGTATCTACTGACTAGTGGGGTAAAGGTATGAGAACATCAGACCATCATTTAACAGTGTTGTCTTACAGTTCTGTGAGAACAGAAATGAGGGCAATATTTAGGTTTATCTTTACAACACCGATGTGCATTATTTCAATCAAGAGAACTAAATATATTCTTCCTTTCATACATACATTCACCTACATGTCATTTATACTGTCAAAAGAGGTGAAAATAATTGTTTTTCTAAGCATTGCTATGCCTAGAGTACATAAGCAAACTTCATTCTCACATAACACGATTTTGCGAAATCAAGGGAAATATAATTTTTATCATGAAGAATATTCATTGTTACATGAACATTTTCTGTATCTTCCCCTGTAATCTTTCCCAGTTGTCTGGTAGTTTCTTTTCAGTTGGACGTGCTTTTCAAAGAAGCTAATTGGTAACATATCCTTTACCAAGCTTTGAAATGATCATCAAATGGAAGAACATGAGCATGAGTCATAAAATATTAGTTTTATATTATTGAATGCACTCTAATTATCTCTGTGTTCGCTTCTTTGCTGGAAGCATGTTTTTCTCCTTACGTAGTCATTAATTTTCACAAGAATGAATTTAAGCCATCTCAAAATTATTTTCCTTTCAGTGTTCTGCACTCCTCACCAGCAGGGTAGCCTAATTTGATGATGTTGAAGGAAGAAACTGAATTAATTAGTTTTTGGATAGGTATAGTAACAATGTATTTAGTTGTTTAAAGAACAAATAAAGCCCAAATATTTGTAATGAGAAACAAAATATATTACACTTATAATACTAATCTTTTTCCTATGGATGCTTATCATACAAGGTATGTATGTATTGGCTAATTTTAACCAAGGAAAATATATAAAGAATGATTTCTCTTATAAGTTTGAGTGTACAAATTTTTCAGACATTTACAGTACATAAATCTTGGCACATAGATAACTAAAAAATTACTTTCCATTTGGAAAATATATGAACTGAGTTTTCCTGGTATAGGCCATGTAGCATATAGTCACATTGAGTCCTAAAAAGAATATAACTCATTAAAATAAAAGAGCATTAAAAATAAAGATGTTCAGGAATTTAGATACATTGCATCATCCTTCACTTTTCATCTTTACTACGTTTGCTGTTGTAAAATCAGTTTCTATTTGGATTTGCTGATTCTTTTTTTTTTTAAATCACATTGTAACCAATTGCTTTTATACATTAATTAATTTTTATTTCAAGGTCAGCACTGGTATCTATCTTGAACAATAGAATCTAACAATGTTTAGTGCATGATACTATATTAGGAGAGCATCTTAAATGTATTTGAGTACACAAGTCAGTCCTAGAAGATAAGCGCAAGCATCAACAATAATGTAAAGGAGGAATTGACCTCCATCACAGGAGGAGGAATTCATTTTCCTGTTCTCTTCCTGTGATTGTTCTTGGAGGAACAGGTTCCCTGATGAAGCAGAGTGTGTAGGGATTCTGGCATCAGTCTGTCTGGAAATCCTGGTTAATGTTAATCTGGTGGAAAGATTTTGGGCCAAGTCTCATAATCTGATTCAGTATAATTATTTTCTTTCCTGAAAAATAGGAGCAAATAAAATCTACCTCAGACCATGAGGATTACAAAGCAATATAACACATCTTCACACAAACATGGTACTTTTCCCGTCTTAGACCTTTGCTTCTTGTCAATGTTCTCATTTCTCTGTCCTCCTGTACAACACCCCTTGAAAAATACTTCTACATTTAGTATTTTTAATTACTCTCCATTTTCTCCTTTTAATAAAAAATCAGAATATTACAGCTACACATGTTTTGGTTACATAATTTGCTTTTAAGTCAGAGTCATAAGTGTGCTCTTCACCCAGAAAGTGTTCATTTTACCCATTAGGGGTGAATTAGTCCATCCCCGCCTCTCCCCTCCCACCTACTTGATTTCTGTTGAGCTTTATTTCCTAGGTGCCCATAAAGATTGACCAACTAGTTCCAATTTAGTGTTGAGTACATGTGGTGTTGGTTTTTCCATTCTCACCATACTTTATTTAAATTTCAGATGAGTGTGAGAGTACAAACAATTAGGTTACAATGTTTGCATCTGTTAGGTAGAGTCCCTGTTGTCGTTGTGTCCTGCACCAGAAGATGTGGCATGTACTCTCACATTGCTCCATTAAGTGAGAGCACACCCTCCCCCTCCTGCCTCCCCTCTCCTTCCTCCATCTGGAATTGGAGCGAGTTTTTCTCCTGTGTGCTTGTCATACTTCACTTAGAAGAATGGTCTGCAGTTCCATCCAGGTTGCTACAAAGGAATCTAGATCAATGCTTTTTTATGGCTGAGTAGTATTCTGTGACGTACATATATTACATTTTATTAATCTACCAAAAGGAAAAATAGACATTTTATAAAGGAGACACTTGCCCTCTCCACTTTCTCATAAACTCATTCCAGGAAGGCTTGCTGCTCCTCCTTCAGAGCCCTGCTCCTGTCACGTCTGCAGTGATAGCCATCCCGCTAATCCCAGCAGTGCATGCTCAGTCTTCATTTTGTCCCAGCCCATTTTCCCCTTCCTGGGAACACTTTCTTTATGTAGCTGTGATGACCCGGGACCCTGTGGCTTCTTCCCACCTTACAGAGTGCTTCTCCTCGGCCCCCTCTGCTCATTCCCCTCGGCCCTCCAGTCTCTTCACTGCCTCCAGGATCAGGTCTTCGACCTCTTCTCTGTTCCCTCCCTCCGATGACCACACTCACTGACACGGTTTTAAGTACAGTTTATATACTAACAATTCCCCATTTTTTTCTTTCTTGTCTGTATTCCCTTATGAACTCTCTCAGCTTGTGTATCCACTTGCTTTCCACGTATGCATTTATCTACCTGAAACTTATCCCGGTCAAAATTCAACTCCCTCCCATGCCTCCTTTAACCAGTGTTTCTCCATCTCGGTTAATGGACACAGTAGCCTTCCAGCTGCTCAGGCCCCCAAATCTTGAATTCATCGTTGACACATCTAAAAATTAGAAATCCTTTCAGGTTCAACTAAAAATAGACACGAAATAGACATATTATCACTTTTGTGACTGCCACTGTAATCCAAGCCAGCGTCTTTCTCTCCTGGACTGTTTCCATATCCTGCCAGGTCTCTCTCTATTCCCACTCTTATCCTCCTATGTTTCTTTTTAATCCAGAAGTATAATAATTTTTTTAAAACCTGTAAGATCATCTTCTCAATTTGATCTCTCCAATGACTATGTTACTGAAAGTAAAAAGTAAAGCCCTTAAAAATGGTCTTCTCAGCAGAGTGAGATCCTGCTTCAATAAGAAAAAAAAAAATAGTCTTCAACACCTACATAGTCTATTTGGCATTCATTTTTGTATTTTCTTTGCAATTACTGTTGCCCACATGTTTTCAGCTGCACTGTCCTTGCTGTTTATGGAACACCTCTGGCATAGTCCTAGAGTATGACCTGTCGACTCCCATCCCCATTTCCTAGAACGTCTTTCCTCTCAAAAGCAGCATAACTTGTTCCTTTGCCTTCTTTACACTCGAATTCCCTGACTTCACTCTTTAAAATTGCAACTCTCAAAACGCCCTCTCTGCTTGCTTTATCTTGATGGCACTCATCATTTTCCTATAAGTGCCATCAGGGCAAAGATCCAGGTCTGGTTTTTTTTTCCACTATTATATTTCCAGACCAGTATCTGACATTTAGTAAGTTTTCAATAAACATTTATTCATGAAGTAAAGGAATGAATAAGAAAACACTGTGAAATATAATGCACTATAAAAGCAGAGGACATTATATTTATTTTTGGTAGTACAAGAAATACTACTAAAATAACCAAGCATCTTTCTAAACTAGCAAGAACGTAACTACTGTTTGCTATATTTTCACTTAATTATTAATCACCTGCCTTGCTTTTAGAATATATAAATTTTAAGAGCAAAGACTAGAATGTAAAGCAAGCCAGCCACTGTCAGGGACAATGTGTTTAGGTGTTAGTTTTAGCCATTGTGCCCCATTGAGTAGGAATATATTAACAAAAAGTGCTTTAAAAATAAAACAATGCTTGGAAGAATAAAAACTAAAATCTACAGTCAGTTTAGAGGAAGACATGGATGAGTTTCCTTAAAAGTCTGTCTTAGATGGCTACTTCATGAAAACTGAGCCTTTTGACAAGGAGCAGCATGGCTTAAGAGAGAATCTGGGTAGTAATTGCTCTCTGAGCGAGTGTGGCAATGAGCTGCAGCCACATTCCTATGTTCATTGGCTGTTTATTATCCACTGTTATATGACTCTGAACTGATTGTTATCAGAAATTATGTACAGAACATTAAATCCCATGGTTAAGTTCAAGGGCCAAAGTTTGAGGGATGCATGTCCAATCTTTCTTCTATTTACTTTAAAAGCCTCAAACAAAATCTTCCCTGGCAGGAGATTAGCTATAACATGATATGCTGAAATGCAGTGTGATAAAATTACTCTTGTAAGAATGGGGTTTAGAAGAAAAGAGCCGCGGTATTTTTTTCTTTCCCACTGTAACCACAGCAACCTCAATTGTAACTTTGAATCTGATGCCTTCCATAACCCACTTAAGCTTTGCATGGAAAAAGCATAAAGGGGAAATCAGACGCGGTAACACCCCTCTCTCTGTCAATGCTTAGGGCCTTGGTTCTGCACTTGTATATTTTCACAACTGGAAATATTATTTTGCTTTTTTCTCTTTCCCCTGACTCATTTCTCTCCATCTTCCATGATGCTGTCAGTGTGTTTTCTTGAAACAGGGGTTTGAGCTTTCTTTTCTTTTGCTTCAAGTCTTCAGATGTCTCCAGCATAAACAGGTGGTGTGGAACGTAAAGCCCTTCATGAGTTCATTTCTCCAATGAGAAGGTGATGATGATGATGGTCGTGATACGATGAC
>NW_003852402.1:39196155-39227160 GCF_000181295.1 Otolemur garnettii | reverse complement strand
TTTGAACAAAGAGACTCAGATGAGTTCATTAACATGCTCGAAGTCGCCTAGCTACTTAGTGGTGGGTCAGTGCTATGAGACTAAGCTTGTCTGACTTCAAAGCTCATGTTCTTTCCTCCATGATCATAACTTACAGCTTAGCCAGATGAATCCACTTAGAGCTCCCAGATGCTTTTGGAGGTTTCTATCTCCCTGTGCTGTGTGCCATTTGCTTTCACCGTCTGAAACACTGTCTCTCCTTGATCACTTGGAAAATCATTATTCAATTATTCATCCTTCAAACAGCTGAAACCCTCCTTTCTCTCTGAAGTTCTCCCTGCTACTGTTCTTGCCTAGAGGCGTTTGAGTAATCAGCCTCCTCTACTGCCTTTAGTGAATCCTGTATATAACTCTATTATGACATCTAAACTATCACATCCATGGCTAAGGTTTGCATATATGGCTCAATTTTTGGATTAGAATTTCCTATAGGAAAAGTATCATAAATTACTCTTTTATATGCATTTTTAATGCATTTTATAAAAGTAATTTTAAAACACCATAACCAAAATACAGGAAAAATGATTTGGAAACGGGTGTATATTATGTGTTTTATGCACTATCCTACCTGTTATTGAGAGATATTTATTTCCATTGAGTCAAGAAAATCTTTATTTATTTTTTAATTGACTCATTTGCCATCTCTGAATTGAACTCCCATGGCTCCACTTCCCTGAGGGTCAGTGCTGACCAAGATGTTTCTCTTATGTTGTTATTTACCTATTTTTCCTTGTGTGACCCAATTAAAACCGGAAGATCTGTTAGTCTTACTGTGATGCTGAGGCTACCTGGTAAGTCTGGGCTCCCTGGGCCGGGGTGGGGGTGATGGTGGTGGTGGCAGCTTTTCAGTTTGTGAAGAAGTTTCCATATAAACTTGGAGAATGAGCAACCGTTACAAGGGGTAGCATGTTGCTCATATTAATGACGGGTTTTAGATGATCAAGGCAGAAATAATGTTGAAAATCTCTACTTGGTTCCTTTCTGCTGCCTGAAGATAGGTTATAAAGGAATAGGCAGTGTTATGAGGAAGACCGCCTTGTATAATTAGTAAACTGAAACTATTATCTTACCTAAAATCTTACTCTATAGCTGCAGAGAAAAAGATAAAATATTTAATGTAGAAAACGAGATAGTCTAACTCCTGCTGTATAAAAAGGAAGAGGAAGGAAAACTAGTATTTTAAACTTAACATCCTTTCAAACAATTTTAGAATTATCTAGACTGATATTTGTACCTTGAATATGATGCATGCATTCAAGAAATAATTTATAACAGTTTATGGGTACTTACTATCAGCCTGGCACAGTGCTAGCTTCTATAATTACTAAAATCAATAAAGTTAATTTCTTCCCTCAACAATCTTGGATTCTAGTTGATGAAATGTAGGTATAAAGATAATTATGATGTGATGTAGAGGCAATTAAAATAAAGTATCTTATTACAGTGCTGATCCATGCTTCCAGAATAATCAAAAAATAAAAAAACTAACCATGTTGCTCTTGAGTTCCAAATCCTTGAATATTTTTCTATTGTGTGATAGATAAAGGTCAGCCTCAACCTCATTGAGAAGTCTTCTGTGACCTGGACTCTGAATACTACTCGAAACCTATTTTCTATAACCTATTTTCTATAACCATTTTAATGCCCCCTGTTTCAACTATACCACAATATTATGCTTGCTTCGTCTTTGGCCCTGAATTTATTTATATACAAAATTATTAGCTATGTCAATATACTGTGGGTGTGTGTATGTGTGTGTGAATGTGTATGTGTGTGAAAGTGTGTGTGTATGATTTTTCACTTTCCCACTAGCTCTTAAATAATCAGAAAATCAAAATCTATGGCCTAGATTTATTGAGTCTTGTCCCAATAGATAACACTGAAGATGACACATGAAATTGCTTTATAAAAGTTTTAGAAAGTGAAAAACGAAAAGAGAAAGGAAAAACAAGGTAGAGAAGGAAGGTGATTGACTTCAAAGACTGGGGCTTTTTACAACGGGGTGTATCATCTGTTACAGTGACCCCTAGTCATGTCTGGCTATTTAAATTCAATTAAATGATTAAATAAAATTCAGTTCCCTTACCCTTAATACCCATATTTGGTTACTGGCTCTAGGATGGGGACAATGCAAGACATTTCCATCATTGGTGAATGTTCTTTTGGACAATATCAATCATAGTATGTAATCAGTCCTCTTAGGTGCCAATATGTACCAGAAATTTCAGTAAATGTCAAATATTTTAAAAGCCAATAACATTCCAAGGTAGTGTATCAAGTAGTGTTATAATGAAACCAAAGCTCAGTGTGTACAGAGCAGAAGGTCAATGTATGTTGAATAAACCCTGTATTTGTAGGAACTTTCCAGGGTCTCTATTCTCCATGGAGAGCCTTATTTTCATACGGCAGGTGTGCTGTCTAGCCACACAGATGCCAGTTCGTACACATGCCTGCTTTGACTGGCAAAAGAAGAACTGATGGTCAAAGTGGCTTGATAATCACTATTAATCATTTGTTGCTACCAATTGCTTAAGAAGTACCTGGTTGTATGAAACGTAATACATTTTAAACATAAAGCTAATGTTAGGGTGATGAATTTCTGACATACACTCCAAGTTTCATATTTACTTCATTAAACTGGATTGAATGGGCAGTCAATGCATCTGGATAATCTATTTGTAAACAAATACGAGGTAGAAATCTGAAGTCTATTTAAAGTATCAGAATAATTGTGGTTGAAGAGATTTTAAACCTTAGGAGAATCTTGAAAACACATATGTTTGGGCAGGTATTCACTAACGTAGTATTTTTATTTTATGAAGTTCTCAAACGTGGTGCCATGTACCATGTCTGACAATGGACATACTTTATAAAAATAATAAGTTAAAGGAGGCAGTTGTTTTGATAAGAATGGGCTTAAATCTTGTATCATAGCAAATGTCAAAACATTCCCAAAGGATTTCATCTGACTTGAAAAAATGAGACGATTTGAAATGATGTTAATGAAGTGCTCACACCAAAACCACTGGGTTGTTTGAAGCACTTCTTTTCACGGAGTTGTGGTAGATCAAGCTAAAGCAATATTTATACTAAGTTATTTAGAGGAATATTATTTCAAGGATCACCAGTAGACAGAACTGAGTGGTTTTTGTTGTTGAAATAAATAAGGTAATTTAAAATTAGAGTACTTTGTAACATTGAGTCTGAATTTTCAGAATACAGTTCTGCTTGTTCTGAGAGTTCTAAAATTTGAAATGGTCATTAGTAAGGTCACTGAAAATCAGATACAGCTTTTAATGTTGTTGGTAGCTCTTGTAACTTATAGGAGTTACATTACACATCAGACAGTGTTAGACTGAAGGTGTAAACACTTAGTGTCTGGAATGACTACCTAGAATTTTAAAGCAACTTTTATCTTGTATATTATCCTTTTTTAAAAAAAAGAACGTATTCAATGGTAACATTTAAGGGGGTCATATTGGGTGTTCTTTGAGCTGCTTGTATGAGTTTTATTCTATGTTTAAGGAATTCACAGTAATGGAGTCTCCTGTATTCATTCCCTGTCTCTGAATTAGAAACAGTGATGAAATTACTTTTCCTTTTTCCTCAGTTCTGCCTTCCTCTTGGTTTTCTTTCTTTTTATTAGGTGTTAGTGAATACCTCCTCTTTGCCACAAATTATGATAGGCTATAAAGTGAACAGAATTATTCTTTACTTTCTTGGAATTTACCATGCAGAAGAGACGAAGTAAAAGTTTATGATGTAATACAAGTATAATTCTCACATCACACTATGTGATAGAGGAAAATTAATATCAGAAATGATATACATGACAGCTCCAGAGTAATCTACAAATCCTATAAAAGCTGCCTACTCCACTATATTATATTTATTTCACTATTATTGGCAATCAAGAGGAAATTCAAGTCAATTTGCTTAAAAAAATAAAAAGTTAAATCCCTTCTATAATTAACAAGTCCATCAGGAAGGTGTATTTCCACCCAGCTCTCACTCCTGCTTCAGTTCCGGGTGCCGTCCCTCAAGCTGTGGCTCTTTCTGGCCTCAAAGCAGCACCTCACACAACCAGAGAAGAGAGAAACTCTTTTTAGAAACCCTAGTCCATCTGTGTAATTTTCAGTAGTCTGAACTGTATCGTCGATTCATCATCAAATGCAGGATATCACAGCAAAGAAGGGAGGGCCCTGCAGGTTAATGGACATGCTCTTTGCAGAACAGAAGGAGGCGATAGAAGTGGAGGAGGAAACCAAGATCCATTCTTTCCGGCACACATTGCGGTGTACTTGACATCAAATAACTCTGCAGTGCAGTCTTAGCTTGGAAAGTGGGTACATGAGAGGCTCTTTGGTTCTTTTTAAAGACAGAGTCTCACTTTGTCACCCTTGGTAAAGTGTTGTGGCGTCACAGCTCACAATAACCTACAATTCCTGGGCTTAAGCGATTCTCTTGCCTCAGCCTCCCTTGTGGCTGGGACTATTTTTTTATTTTTATTTTTTCAAGTTAATATGCGGGTACAATTTTTCAGTTACATTGTTCTCACTTCCAAGGTAAGTTCCACTTGTAGAAGAGCCCCTCCCCCTGGAGGGTGTTACACACTCTTGCGGTGTGCACATCAGTTGAGATCCCACCTCATGCCCTCCCTCCTCCTGCCATACATCTTCCCCCCCTTCCTTCTACCCCTGAACTAGACTATAATAGTGTTTTATTGTTCTTATGAATAAGTAATTGTTTATATATTGATTTCATATTAGTGTGGAGTTCACTGGATATTTCTTTTTCCATTCTTGTGATACTTTACTAAGACAAATGTATTTCAATTCCATTCAGGTAAATGTAAAAGATATAAAGACTCCATCTTTTTTAATGGCTGAACATTATTCCATGGTGCGTGTGTGTATACAGTTTGTTGTGTGTGTATATATACACATAATAAACTGTATATATGTATACACATGTGTATACATGTATACATATATACCCACACACATATACAACACAGTTTGTTGATCCATTCATGGGTTGATGGGCACTTAGGTTGCTTACACAACTTGGCAATTATGAATTGAGCCTCAATAAACATTCGAGTGCAAATATCTTTGGGCAGAATGATTTTTGTTCTTCTCGGTAGATACATAGTAATGGGATTGCAGGGTCAAATAGAAGGTCTACTTTTAGATCTTTGAGGATTCTCCATACTTCTCTCCAAAAGGGCTGTATTAGTTTGCAATCCTATCAATAGTATAAAAGCATTCCCTTCTCTCCACATCCATGCCAGCATCTGGTGTTTGGGGACTTTGTGATGTGGGCTGATCTTGCTGGAGTTAGGTGATATTTCAGAGTGGTTTTGATTTGCATTTCTCTGATGATTACAGACCATGAGTGTTTTTGCATGTGTTTTTGGCCATTTGTCTATGTCCTCAGAGAAGTTTCTGTTCAAATCTCTTGCCCACTTACAGAGAGGGTTGTTTGCACTTTTCTTATTGTTTGAGTTCTTTGTAGATTCTAGTTATCAGGCCTTTGTCAGATTCATAACATGCAAAAATCTCTTCCCATTCCGAATGCTGTCTGTTTGCTTTGTTTGTGGTACCCTTAGCTGTGCAAAAGCTTTTTAGCTTGATCAAATCCCAGTTATTTATTTTTGGTGTTGCTGCAATTGCTGGAGCTGGGGTCGTCTTCCTCATAAAATTTTTTCTCAGCTCAATATCTTTGAGTGTTTGCTTCACACAGTTTTCTAGAATTTTTCTTGTTTCACGTCATAAATTTACATCTTTTATCCAAAGAGAATTAATTTTTGTCAATGGTGAGAAGTATAGGTCCAGTTTCAGTCTTCTGCATGTGGATGGCCAGTTCTCCCAGCACCATAAGGATTCTTTTCCCCCATTGCATGTTTTTGTTAGGCTTATCAAAGATTAAATAACGAAATGTGGCTGGGTTCATCTCTAGATTCCCTATCCTATTCCATAGATCTATGTCTCTATTTTTGTGCCAGTACCATGTTGTATTGATCACTATAGAGAGGCAGTACTTTTGTAAAAGATTTGGTTTTATGGTCCTTCTTCTATAGGGTAAAAAAGAGAATATGGTTCCAATAGATTTTTTCTAGAAAATTGTTCACTACTTTTTCACTTATTTATTCTTTTCTTCATAGTTCCTAGGTAGACATTATATGTAAAGAAACCCTAGCATTAAACTATTAGAAGAATTTTTCAAATTCAAAACCAGTTTACATGAGTACCTTTAATAATTGCATATGTTGCAAAATATTTTCCAAAATCTCTTTTCCATGTTTTCATAAATACTGCGAGTGAAAAAATACAGCCAGCATTTCCTGTACGGTAAGTAAATAGTATATATTTGCTGTTGTTGACATTGATATTGCTCTTGTTTGATCATTAAGTAACTAGTTGAATGTTAACAATTCATAATTGTGTTATTTTTAAAATTTCAGAATATTACAGGCGTATACACATTTTGGTTATATATTTCTCTTTTGTATATTTTGTAGAGCTGTAAGTGTGTTCTTTCCCAGAGTATGTGCATTGCACCTGTTAGGTGTGAATTTACCCTCCCCCTCATCCCCCTCCCACCTACTTCATTCCCTTTGAGTTTCACTTCCATATACTTACATACATATTGATCAAATAGTTCCAATTGAGTGTTGAATACATGTGGTGTTAATATATCTTGCATACTTCACTTAGGAGAATGGTCTGCAGTTCCACTCGGGTTGTTACTGGATTACCATCTTTTTATGACTGATTATGTGCCTGGGTTTATTGATCTTAATATTAGGCTACAGAGGCCCTATTATTAACTAAAGCTGTTACAATGAGAATAAATCATAGCATCACATATAAAGTCACATGCACAAATAATATAGAAATATGAAGTAATAATGTCCTAAAGTAATCAATAATACAAAAGCTAGAAACCTTAGCTATTAAATTTTGGGAAATAATTTTTTGTATATGACACACATATGCTGTAATAGAAGAGCTTGTAAAAGTAGTTAGCAAAAATTGCTTCAAATATCACTCTTATCTTGGCAATACCTTTTCTCTCCAATCTTATACTGGAAACATTCACTTGATAACTTTCAATCAGTAAAGTGGAGTTCCAGTCAGTGTGTTTTCATGGCGAAGTATTTAATTCCAGGATCACGACTTCTCATCTGAGCACTAACAAGAGTAGCAGAAGATCATTTCTCAGTGATTGGGGATGGAGGGTTTTTCTGGTGTGAGAATTTTTTCCTAGGTCAGATGCCATGTGGGTCTACCATGACATTTACAAATGTAGGAAATTGTTTTTTTATTCACTCAGTTCTTTTTTTTCTGGCACTGAAGTGTTATATTCATTTCCCTAAAGGAGCAACAGAGAAATGAACTGTAACAAATAATGTTTATTTCTAGAAGGAACCCCCTGAAGTCCTAGAGAATGGTTTGGGTTTACAGGAATCATTGATATTCTTAACATTCTAGCTTCTCAATTGAACAAAGAAGCAGAAAGCATAATGGCTTTTGTAAATAACAATTATGATTTTAATATTGAATTGCTTTATTGAAGTGGTTTGAGTTCTTTGTAGAGATAACTCAAATTTTGACCAAATAAATCCACAGAGGTAAATGTAGTTCTAAAAAATATTAATGAAGGACTTGCAAAAAGACTCATTTTATGTTCCTCAGATGATATCCTTAAATCAGAGAGTTAATGTTTTTTAATTGATCTTTACCCTGAGGCATAAATCCAATTATGAGTTATATAGATATATGTACAGAAATAAAATAAATTTATCTTATATGAGAATGAGAAATCTTTCTGGAATTTTAAAGTTTGAATGCACAGAAATGTATATTTTTACATTCCCCAATTATGAGCTGGTGAGATACTTTTGCAATAATAACATTGCTTTGGCTGGATGTGTTGGCTCACACCTATAATCCTAGCACTTTGGGAGGCTGAGGCAGATGGACTGCTTGAACTCAAGAGTTTAAGACCACCCTGAGCAAGAGTGAGACTTGGTCTCTACTAAAATAGAAAAACTAGCTAGGTGGAGTGGTGCATGCCTGTAGTCCCAGCTATTTGGAAGGCTTGAACCCAAGAGTTTAAGGTGGCAATGAGTTATGACACCACAGCACTATCCAGGGTGACAGAGTAAGACTCTGTCTCAAAAAAATAAATAAATAACAGTAATAAGAACTTTGCTTATCACATATACAAAATACTAGTATATATGATTACAAATAGTTCTGTTGTAAGTAATAATATTCTACTAAAAATTTGTTGTATAGATGATATTGTATCTAAATTACTCTTCTTTTAATGCCTTTTTTCTGATTTTTAAAGTGTTTTTTCTTGCCAGATGAGTTATTTTCTTTTTTCACTTGGGTATTAATATAACACCATTAATTTACTGTTAAAGAAGTAACTTAGGGTGGCACCTGTGGCTCAAAGGACTAGGGTGCCAGCCCTATATACCAGAGGTGGCGGGTTCAAACCCAGCCCCAGCCAAATAATAATAATAATAATAATAATAATACGTAACTTAATATAGAGAGAGAAACTTTCAGTTCAGAGTTGAAGTACCTGGCCTAACTTAGTCAGCTGGTAAATATCATCAACCACAAACAGGGATCCAAACTCCCAGATTTCCATTCTCTTCTCTGCCACATAGAACACAAGCAGAAATAATGTACGTCATTCTTTCCCCAGGACATGAATCTAGCTCACAGCAGAGGACATTTCTCCTCTGATTTAACAGCGGTTTGCCACACTATCACTCATTTCATTTTTAGATAGTTCAAAACTGTTAATTTATTTCTAATGTTAGCCTGAATATGGCCTATGAACAACTTCCATTCAACAACTTCCATTCATTTCTTGTGCATTTATATTCTGCTATAAAAAAGAACACATCCTTCCTCTTTCAAAAACAAAAGTTGGCTGTTATAACCCTTGACACCCACTTGACTTTTTTTTTTCAAGTCACGATAGTTTCATCATTCTCTTTATGCTGGTGAGGCAGTGGACTCTGGAGGACAACCTGCTGAAATGAACCGAAGGTTTTGAACCATACACAGACCTTTCCCCATGTTTTCTTAAGTATAATTCTTCAATCTCCACCTGAAATTTTACACCTGATCCAGTACCAACAATAACAATAAATGTGATTCTGATATACTTTAACCAATAAAAGTATAGTTAAGATTTTTCATTTGCTTTTCTCAGTTTTATTACAAACTTGGTTGCTCAAGTGTCTTCTTCAATTCATTCTGCACATTGATGATACATTTTTTTTTTCAAATATTCCTGCCTGTTATCTCTGTGATTATAAATGTAGGTTTGTCAGATTACTGACTGTTCTTACAGACGTAGGCTTTTGGCATAGAGGTCTGTCCAATACCTTTTGACATTTACCCCATTATAAACACTCTGTAGGTGAAGACCATAATAATAGGTATGTCTCACAGAACTCACTGGTCTCTACTGTGCTTCTGTATATCCAGTTTATTATCTTCCCTTTCAACTAATGTGAGAAGTGAGAAAGCTTATTTGTCTCTGTTTCTTCTTTAAATCATATTTTACATTGATGAGAGATTTTTTTCAAATATACATCTTAAAAATAAGTAGAATTCAGGTAATTAGCCAGGTTATATTGCACATGGAATATCTGATTGAGAATGAGAGGAACTGGATGGCTGGGCACAGTGGCTCACATCTGTGCTGTTTCCCAAACACTCTGGGAGGCAGAGGTGTGCAGATAACCTAAGCTCAGGAGTTGGAGACCAGACTGAGCAAGAGCAAGACCTGTCTCTACTAAAAATTGGAAACTAGTAGGGTGCCATGGCAGGCTCCTATAGTCCCAGTACTCAGAAGGCTAGAGTAAGAGAATTGCTTAAGCCCAGGCATTTGAAGTTTCTGTGAGCTGTGACACCAGGGCACTCTACTCAGGGGACAGAGCGAGAATGTCAGGAAAAAAAAAAAAAAAAAGGAATGAAACTATATCGGTAACAGAAAGCCATTAAAAGTTTGAGAATACAGAAAAAATAGTAAAACTTTTGATCTAGGAAAATCATTCTAGTGCCTGGAAGAAAAAAATGTCATAAAAGTTAACTGAAAGTATTTCAAGAGACTCTTTTCACTTTGCTCTTTGCTCTATTACCAACAGGTAGGGCAAACAATATAAAAAATTTAATTTTCCATTTGCTAGTCTATAAAACAAGTGGGGTTCTGCTATTTCACAGAAACAAATATATGGATTTATGTAGTGTTCCCAAATAAATATTTAATACCTTCAAAGAAGAGTCACAAAAATTATGATGAGACTATAATGAACTTAAATTATTAATATCTCTATATAAATTTACACAGATGGTAGTTTCAGCATTGCATCTCCTCAAATACTGTTTTAGAATTAAAAATAATGAAAATGTGAAAGTGATGTCCATATTAGTGCTTTCATTAAGACATGTGACATTTAATAGGCATGACCTATTGCTTTGTGATGGTGATGGGTAGGAGGGAAGTTGAAACTCTGTATGGGAGTATAATAAATAGAAAATAACCAAGATAATGAAACATTGTATGTACAGCTTTTATGATTGCCATTCAATTATTAATCCCATCAATTTAGTTTAAAGAAATATAAAACACAGTCATAAAACCAATCTATGGTTACCATGGTAAATTCAAACACATAGAGAAAGCCAGCTGGGAATAACTATTGCAAACATTCAGTTCTTAACTTAATCAGTCTCAGTTAAAAGACCAGTGTGTACTGTATCACACAGATAATTAATAACTATCACAAAATAGCCACGTGTTTTGCGCCCTGTCCTATTATCCTGTGTCAGCAAATGCATTGATAGTATTATCTACATACTATAATCTGCCACAGGTCACCAGTAGGATAGTGAAATATGTGATTCATAATATCAGTAAAAGTAAATATCACAAAGTGTTAACCTGTTATATTTTAAATGTATTTTATAAATAAGAATAAAGCAATTGATAAATGTGTTTTCTCAGTCACAATTAGTACAATTATTTTTAAAAAACCTCATTACTAAAATAGAATGAGTAAATAAATAACGATAAAATAAACTCATTATATACATCTATAAATATAAGCAAAACAAAACTTGCTTTGCTTAAAAGTGGCACTGCACTGTCAACATGACCTGAAACTCTCTTCCTACTCCTGTGTGTGTGTGTTTGACTCAAGGAACAGAGAGGCAGGAGTAAGATTGAGCATCATTAAAATATTAGTGTCTTGAAATCAAGGGGCTTCATCTCTTTTGAAATCTTCACTGTTATCCCTTGTGATACACAGAGTAGAGTGATAGAAGATTGATAACTGGACTATATGAGGAAATTAAATGCCAAAGTAGCAAAAAAACCAATAATCCAATTAAAAATAGACAAAAGATCAGAACAGATATTTCTCAAAAGAAGACATACAAATGGCCAACTTGTATATGAAAAAAGTTCAATTTAAAAAAGACATCTGGGCTTGGCGCGTATGGCTCAAGTGGCTAAGGCACCAGCCACATACACCTAAGGTGGCGAGTTCTAATCCAGCCCGGGCCCTCCAAACAACAATGATGGCAGCAATTAAAAGATAGCCAGGCATTGTGGTGGGCACCTGTGGTCCCAGCTACTTGAGAGGCTGAGGCAAGAGACTTGTTTGAGCCCAGGAGTTGGAGGTTGCTGTGAGCTGTGATGCTATGGCACTCTACCCAGGGGGACAGCTTGAGGCTTTGTCTCAAAATAAATAAATAAATAAAAAATAAAAAGGATATCTGTTGGATTAATGAAAATGAATGGTATTTTTTAAAAAAATGTCTTTATGAAATAGATAATTTTGCTAACTCCTTTCAAAAATTTTTCTCTGAAAATAATTTAAAAAGAAGAATTGCATAGATGTTTTAAGCAAAATGGCTTAGGTGCATACTTTGATAGGACAATATCATATGGATATGTGGACTCTGAAATATGTACTATGTAAAAATCAAGTCTCATTTATATTCATTTATTTAATTAGTTTTCAAAATTTATAATTTAAAAAAGATATTTTAAAATTTCTTATAAAAGAAAAGTGAGTGATCTGTTAAGAAATAAAAAATTATCTACTCCAGCTATTGATCCAGCTATTGATACAATTATCATTTCTTTTATTTATTTTCTTTAACTCTTTATTCACAAAGCATCTGGTGAAGTCACTAAAAATATTCTTAAAGATAGATATCTGATTTGTAGTCAATATTTTTATATTAAGGGGAGACAAATTCTCCTTCGAAATGACTTAAAAGACAGAATATTGAGGTTAGTTCCCTAATTTGTTTCATTGATGGGGGAATGAATGAAATTGTTCAAAATTTTCTTACTGAGAAGAATGGATGGCGCAAGATGGCCAAATTGAAAACCCCAGTGATTGCCTTTCCGTCAAAACACCAAATTCAACAGATATCCACATAAGCAAACACCTTCAGAAGAATAAAAATCAGGTAAGTGATCATACTACCTGGTTTGACAAGAAAAGAGGCAGTGAAGAGGGAAGAAAAGATAATCTTTCATCCTATGCCACCCCCCTCCATCTCCTGGAAGTCCTACATTAGGACACCAAGTAAAAGAATGAATCTGTGTGCCTGGTAATGGAGAGGAGGGTATTTGTGAGACTTTGCAGAGTGAAATTCTGCTGGTGCCATGGAGAGAGCATTTAGATCATCCTCCCAATGGGAAATACCCTGCCTCAAAACTTGAGTTTCCCCAACCATGTAACAAAAAGCAGCCTAGGCCTGAATTAAATGTGTTAGACAGGTCATAAAGCCTGCAGTCCTTGGGCAAATGCTGAGGTTTTATTGGCTCAAAGTCAGTGGAATTGGGGTACATATGACCCAGTGAGACCCTAACAATTGTAGCCAAGTGATTACCTGTGTCACTACTCCCCTAACTATGGGCAGAGAAAGAATATTCTAGCACTTGGGGAAAAGAAAGGGAAGAATCAGAGGACTTTGTTTTGCAACTTGGATAATAGCTCAGCCACAGTAAACACCAAGCAGACTCCTGAGGCCCCCGTATCCAGGCCTTAGTTCCTGGGTGGCATTTCTGGACTTAACCACGGCCAGAAGGAAACATGCTGCCTTTAAGGTAAGGACCCAGTCCTGGCACAAGTCACCACCTAGTGACTAAAGAGACCTTGGCTTTGAATAAACATCAAAGGAAGCCAGGAAGCAGTCACCACTGGCTTTGAATGAGAATGGGTGGGTGTCAAGGGTGTTCTGGCACTGGAGGCGACAGGGAGCACCCACATCACTCCTTCCACAACTCCAGCTGCCCACACAGAGGATCAGGAACTTTGCCTGATAATCTGGAAAATTCTCCTGTGTCTTGCCCAAGGCCACTAACAAGGTAGCACAAGAAGGCTGCAAGAGTCACATTACTGGGGTTATGACACCACCAGGGTTGATACTTCTGCAGTGACTAAGACTTAGATCATAACACTCAATTCACTCTAAATATCTGGAAAACCTTCTCAAGAAGGATGAGTTCAAATACATCCAGACTGCAAAGTTAAAAATAAATACGTAACTGTTCAATGCCCAGATATCAAAGAACATACACAAACATCAAGAACAAAGAAGAAAATGTGATCTCACTAAATAAACTCAGTAAGGTACCAGTGACCAGTCCTGAATTGATGGACATATGTGACCTTTCAGATAAAGAATGCAAAATAATTATCCTCAGGAAGCTTAATGAACTTCAAGACAGCACAGAAAAGGACTTTAGAAACCTATGAGAGAAATTTAAAAATGAGATTAAAATCAAGCAGATATTCTAAAGCTGAAGAATTCAGCTGACAAACTAAAAAATGCATCAGAGTGTCTCAGAAGCAGAGTCAACCAAGCAGAAGAATGAATTAGCAAACTTGAAGAAAGGCTATTTCAAAATATACATCAGAAGAGAAAAAAAGGATTAGAAAAAGAAGAAAAAAAATACCTACAAACTCTGGAAAATGGCCTCAAAAAGATAAATCTAAGAGTTATTGGTCTTAAAGAGGAAGTAGAGAGAGAAATTGGGGTAGAAAGATTTTTCACAGAAATAATAACAGAGAAATTTCCAAACCTAGAGAAAAATATCAATATTCAGGTACAGAAAGGCAATGGAATACCTAGCAGATATAACCCAATTAAGACTACCTCCAGGCATTTAATAATCAAGCTTGCAAAAGTCACAGATAAAGAAAAAATCCTAAGAAAACAAGAAAAATGGGGGGTGGGGATAACATACAAAAGAGCTCCTATACATCTGGAAGCAGAATTATCAGTGGAAACCTTACAGGCCAAAACAGAATGGTATAATGTATTTAAAGTGCTAAAGTAAAAAAACCCTTAACCCTCGAATATTATATTTTGCAAAAATATCATTCAAACATGATGAAGAAGGAAAGACCTTCCCAGAGAAACAAAAGCTGAGAAATGTCATTAACACCAGACCCACCCTACAAGAAAAGCTAAAAGAAGTTCTTCAACCTGAAAGAAAAGGGTATTAATGAACAATAAGAAATCATCTGAAAGTACACAACTCACTGATAACAGCAAGGACACATATACAGACTATTTCAGTGCTGTAATTGCAGAGTATAGACCACTTATATCTTCAATAACAAGACAAAAAGAGAAACTATCAAAAATAACAGCAACAAAACAAAACAAACAAAAAAATAAACTACCATATGACCTAGCAATGCTACTGCTGGATATATACCCAAAAGGGGATTCTCATATAGAAAAATAATCTGCACTTCTACAGTTACCACAGCACTATTTAAAATTGCCAAGATTTGGAATCTAGCCATTTACTGATGATTAGATAAAGAAATTCTGGTATATATACACAATGGAATATTATATAGCCACCCACAAATGGAATCCTGCCATTTGCAAAAACATGGATAGATCTGGAAAACATTATGTTACGTGAAACCAGCCAAGCATAGAAAGACAAATATGACATGTTCTCATTTCTATATGGAAGGTAAATATTAAAAACGATTGACTTTATGGAGGCAGACAGTTGAATAATAGTTTCCAGAGGTTAGGAAGTATAATGGGAGAGATAAAAAGGGTTATATTAGTATGTATAAAAATTAATAGGCACAAAAACATAGATAGTTTGATATGTAGTAGAAAGAACAATCTGTGATACCACAACCAAATCACTATAATCAACAATAAGTTTGGGTATACTTTAAAGTAACTAAAAGACTAAGATTAGGATATTCCTAACACAAAAGAAATGATAAATGCCTGAGGTGATGGACACCCCATTTCACTTGATTTGATTAATTCACATTGTATGCTTGCATCAAAACATCCCATGTACCCCATAAAAATGTACTACTATTATGTACCCATAATAAGTAAACGATTTTTTTCTTATAATTGATTAACGATGGGCCTTGCTAAAAATCCTGGAAATTGTCAATTTATTCACACATTGATTTAATAAATAATTAGCATCTTTCTTGGCCTTCACTCAGCTTAGGGTGGCATATTTGAGAGGAATTAGATATCATGTTCTAGTCGAAGAAAGCAGTCAATTAAGTGATATGGGTGGCACAAGAGGATCCTGATCAGAAATCACTGTAGCCTAAGACTAAAGTGTATGCAAAATAAGTCACGAGGGGTTGTAAGAGCTGAGGTTGTAATATGGGAGCTAACTATTAAAAACAATTGATTTTATGGAGGAAGATGGTTGAATAATAGTTTGTAGGAGGAGATTGTATTAGTAAAAAAAGGGGTAACTATTTTGATAACTTTCCTTGGATGACAGGTGGAAGAAAATGGCATGACAACTACTTTGGGGAATGAAAAAAATTGCTGTGGTAATGGTGTGGTTGATGAGTACAGGGAAAAAAGTCTCGAGGTGGTCTGTCAAATTACAAGCATATCTTGGTAGATAAGTCAAAACTGTTGGAAGCTCAACTTACATAGATGTTGTGGGAATGCAGGAAGTGCTCCCTGCTAGATGATAAGCTGATATAAACAGCAATATTGATCCTCATTGGAAGTTGGTGACACAGAGGAATACAGAATAACTTGGGAGAATGGATAGATAACAACAGCATTCACAAGGGGGGTGATAAGAGAAGAGAAATTAGGTTTTGGAGAAAAAAAAATTGATATGACACCAGATTTAGGTTGTCAAATCAGAAGTAAAGAGTTCCAGGAGATAGCTAAATGCATAACTTTAAAATTCAAAGGAGGCCTGGGCTAGAAATGAATTTTCAGCATAATTCATAACCGAAGCTATGTGAGGGAGGTGTGTACCTTGGAAGAGTGATGAAAGGCCATCTATTTTTCTTGTTGTTATTGTTGAAAAAATCAGAAGAAGTAATGCCGAGTTCAGGTTTTAGAAAAGTGTGCACTGCATACATCAGGACTGCTCAGGCAGATGTCTTTAGAAAAGCTGTATGAATGGTGAAAGATTGAGAGATGCAGGGGAAACTATTAGGACTATTTGTTCACAAACGGGCATGCAATTGCCTTGTCCATTCCTCTAGATTCCCCTCTTAATACAATTTTTAAGGGAAACTAACCTGAAAGTTTTCAGAGAAATTCCCTTATCCTAGCTTCAAATTGGAAATGGACTTAAAAGGTTAAAACAGTTCAAAAGATGGTTGAATTAATTTTTAAACATTTGTATTAAAAGAAATTTTCCCTACCCTATGTGGAGTATATGAATTAGAATTTATCTAGCTGCAAGGAAAAGAAAACCCAAATCAAAGCAGCTTAAACAATAAAGAAATGCATTGACGGAACATTGCCTAAAGCCCAGGAGCAGGAAGTCTTGTCAGTGGCTTAATGACAGCATCAAGGACCATGTCTTTCCCATCTGAGTCCTCCGGCCTTGGCTTCTTCTCAAGGCTTGATCCCAAATGATTCCTCACTGTGGTAAAACAGTTGCCAGTAACCAACAAGGTGACATGCTTCCATGCTCTCATCAACAGTGTGAAAAGACAGGATTTCTGAGCTGCTCTCTTTTTTAAATTTATTTTTGTTATTTTTTATGTTATATAGTTGTTTCTTATATTTTTTTCAAAATATTAAGAACCACAAAATATTTTTGTTACGTGTATACCTTGTATGATGCTTAAGTCTGAGCTTTAGTGTGCCTGTCAGTAGAATAGTGTTCGTTGTACCTCAGTGGTGGGTATTTAGTCCTGAGCTCATTCTCCTTCACCCCTCTTCTTGGCTTTCAATATCCTTTACATCCCTTTGTGCCCAAATATCACTCTCAGAACCCTCCAACAAACCTCCTTTCATGTAAGATTGGTCAGTATGGGATTGTCTGATGGGAATTCCTCTTAGACAAACCATACCCACTCTTGGAATTAAGGGTAGAGTCAGTTTTGCTCAGGCAATGTCCACTTTAATTCTAAATAATCACAACACTAACAGGTTTAGAGAGTGATATAGTTTGAATAGTTGGCCCTTCCAAACCTCATGCTGGAATTTGATTTCTACTCTTGGAGATGGGACCTGGCAGAGGTGTTTGGGACATGGGGGTAGATCCCTCTGGAGTGGCTTGGTGCCCTCCCTGCCATAATGAATGAATTTTCACTCTACTAGTTCACAGGAGAGCAGATTGTTTAAGTGGAGCCTGGTACCACCTCCTCCCTCTGTTGCTCCTGCTTTCTCCATGTGACCTGCCTGCTCCCCCCTAACTTTCCATCTTGATTGGAAGCTCCCTGAAGCCCTCACTGGTGCCATGCTTGTTCAGTCTGCAGAACTATGAGCCAAGTTAACCTCTTTTCTTTATAAAATTACCCAGTCTCTAGTTTTCCTATATAGCAACAAAAAATGGACTAACACAGAGTGATTTATGGGAATTATCATATTTAATAATCAGACATTTTATAGGAATTTTCATATTTAATGATCTAACACCTTTGTTTAGGTGACTTGATTTTATCCATTTTGCAATTGAGGAGGGGGAAATTTCTTGAAACTATGCAATTTACTTATATATAGCCCAACAAATGCAGAACATGATTTCAGCTTTTTCTGTCTCCCAAGTTGTTGATCATGATATTTTATTCAATCTGAAGGAAAAATCTTTCTCTTTCTGCCTCATTTCTCTTTTGGTGATAAAGATAATGTTTATTTCTTTCCACACAATTGCTCAAGGGCTGCTCAGTAACCTCAGATCTTCAGGTGTCTGAGAAACATCGATTCTATAAGAACTCTCCTCTTTTCTTTGTTCCTTGTTCCATCTCAGGAGTTCAGGGGAGAGTTGTAACGTCACCTGCTACAACAAACCAATGTGGATTCCTGGAATCTCCTGCCCAGGAATAGGACATATGGCAAGAAGGAGACCCAAACATAATTCTCTCAAAGCTGTGCTTTATGAGGTGCTCAGAAAGAGATAGAAGGCTGAAATATTCTACTGGGAATTCATTTTCAACATCAGTTAGTATCAGGAAGGTGGGTCAGAATTTAAACTTAAGCTGTTTTATGAAAGCAAGTCTGGTTTACCAAAGCTACCTGGGGAGTCTCATCTTTGAAAGGTCATGGGATAGCAGCAAAATATTATGGTTTTTTTCCCACTGGTTACACATTAAGTAATGTGAATATTAAATGTCTTTTATATCTGACCTGGAAAATGTGCGTGTAGACTTTCTTTGTTAAATGTGTCTCTTCATTAAGAATTTTTATGCTAGGTGAAAGGGATCTAATAAAGAAATGAGTGCTGACCATCAAAACCTTGATTTGATGATACTTGTTATATTCTAATTTAATAATAGTTAATGTCCTTTTTTATATTACTTGGTCAAAAATCTATGTATCAAAAATTTGTATTAAAAAGTCTTGGTTTTGATTATAATTTTAATTGGAGTTATTAGATAATTTAGAAAGTGATGCTACAAATGTTTCAGTTGCTAAGCATATAAACAATTCCTAATTGGGAAGGGACTAAAAGAGATGATAAATGAATGTTAGAGAGGAAGATGATAAATTTTTCTCTTTAGAAATGTATTTCAACATTTAATAATTCATTTTCCAAAGGAAACTGTGTTCCTTCATTTACTTTGGAAACATATTTAGTGCATGTAAGGAGCTATCCATAAAATAAGATGTGAATCGCCATTAAATGGCTTATAGTAGAATGGAAAACTAAGGTTTATATTTAAATAACTTAAATATATTGTAAAAAGTTTAAAGTATCATGTAAAAGGCATCATCAAAATCAATGGTATTTGTCAAGGGAAAAATGCAATTGAATAAATGGGGGAGAGGATTTGATGGGAGCTTGACTTTGAGCTGGATTTTAAGGTAGATGATGTGCAGTAAGGAAATAAGGGAGCCTCGCAGAGAGCAGCAGCAGTGCCGTAGTCCAAGTATGAAAACAAGGGCTATGAATAGCTAGAAGCTAGTAGATCAGTTTTGCTGGAGAAGGATTTTGCAGGTAAGTGCCTGAGCTCTGTCTCAGATCCTTCTTGAGGGAGGGATTTAAGCTTAACTAAAATTAAGATTTTTTCCATTTGTGGGTTAAGGTGTGATTAATATTGTCTAATTTCAAGTATTACCCTCCCTCAAACTTGAGGGCAAAACCAACCTGGACTTTGGTCTGAATGAAAGGAGTCTTCAGAGCAGCTGTGAGGCTGAGGAGGGACCATTTGTTATGGAAACTGGGCCCAGTTTGGGGAGGGAATGGACAGTATCCTAGAGCTGGGGTTGGGAGGAGCAGGGTGATGGGAGGAGGTCTAATCATGGTGTTTCTGAAGATCTGTTTTCCTGGGGTGGATTCTGTTCATCTATCTGCTTAGTGTTTTGTTAGAAATGTCCTACTGGAAATTAAAGACCATTTGTGCTAAGGCTTCATCCAGGAATTTCCCTGTCCTAGGAAATGATTGGGAAGAAATTTGTAAATCATTAAAGTTTTGAGAAAATGGGAAGAACATGATTTCAGAAAAGATAAGGTTTTATATATAATTGCCTTTAATTTCTAGTAACTAAGTACAGGCCTAAAAAACCCAGATGCTTCATAAGAGTTTTTATGTTTCATTGTTAGACATATTTTATCAATAGACACTATGAAGTGAATGGAGAAGATTGTTGTGTGAAAAAACAATTTAGAAGAGGTTGTTTTAAATCAATGGTGAACCTATTGGGCCTTGACTAGGACAGTAATGCTGACAACAGAGGCTATAACTAGTAAATATTTCAAAGGTAGAACTAACAGGATTTGAAATATGATAGGCTATTAGAATCAAAGAAGTGGTCAAAAATGTTCCTAGATTTAATCATTTAACAGAGCTTGTGAATTTAATGGTGTAATGAACATAATAAATACATAAGAAAAACAAGGGGGTATTTTAAAGAAAGGTGAAAGGCCCATTTTTGAAAATATTTACATGTATTATATTTAGATGTTCAATAATAAAGAGTTTGGAGAAATAAATATTTTTTCCTACCCTTCCAACAATTTGCATAGAGAGATAAATATTATGGAGTCATTTGAACCGTGGTGATTGAGAAAGGAGAGACTAGAAGACAAGAAAACCAAAAATATATTTTTGGAAACTTTATTTAGAAGAGTTTGAAAAAAACTTGGAGAATGAATTTTTATATACATTATTTTGACAAGTTACTTCTTTTAATAACAATTTTAGAAATTATTACGATCATAATGAGCAGAAGTGCTGGATCTATTCTGGATAAACTCCCTCCAGGTCAAGGGAAAGAAACCCAAATCCAAGTTAAAGCTCCAGATACAAGTCCACAAAAAGAAAGAATCTATGTTTGGCTTATTTACTGCTCTTAGTATCTCACACTTAATAGTTTCTCAATGAATACTTAATGTCATATTAATTTAGTAGGTTTAATGTTAATAATTCATATTTTGAAATAATTATTTTCTCTATTTTAGGGTTTTCTTTTTTAAATTACAGATATGATATATGCTTAATGTAAAACATTAAAATTTAAAGTAAAAAGTAAACATACAACTGCTATGAATATTCATATGTATCTTTTATGATTTTTATATGCAGTATTAACATATACAAATATTCATATTCTTTACACTTCACTGTATATAATAGTAAATTTATTATATCAGTACATGTGCATCTATTTTGTTTTTAACAGCTTTATGCACTATTTCATAATAAATATATGCACTGCTTATTTTTACCATGCACTACTAATGGACATATAAATAGTACACAACTGTTTTTTGCATATTTAGCAATGATACATTGCATATTCCTATACAAATATCTTTGTATCAAGCTGTCAATAATTTTGTTAGATTCCCATTAGCCAAACTATAGCCATTTTATTTCCATATTTTTAAATTTTACCTAGTCAGTTATAATTGAACAAGCTTAGATCATCTTCAATAAATTTACATAAAAATCTAGAAAAAGAAACAGATATTGACAAACCTTTGGAATTCCACTTAGAGTGTGTCTGCTAGGGACAAATTCTTTCAGTTTTGTTGTCTGAAAATTAATTTACTTTCTTTTTTGGAGGACACTTTTGAAGACTATAGAATTCTAGATTGTAATTTATTTCCTTTCCATTATTTTCTGGTTCCCACTGTTTCTATGGAGAAAGCATCTGACATTTTAATTATGGCTGTCTGATTTTCTTTTTATTGGTGACTAATTTTAAGGTGATTCTCTTTGCCTTTATTTTAGCAGTTTTATAAAGAAGTGACTAATAGGCAGTGCCTATGGCTCGGTGGGTAGGGCACAGGTCCCATATAGTGAGGGTGGTGGGTTCAAACCCAGTCCTGACCAAAACTGCAAAAAATAAATAAAAAATAAAAAAATGAAGAAGTGACTAAATGAAGTTTTCTTTTTCTTTGTCATGTTTGAGTTACCTAGGCCTTCTTGAATCTGAGGCTTGATGTCTTTCATCAGTTTTGAGCAATTTTTCCCTATTTCCTTCAAATATTGATTTTCACATTCTTTCTTCTTTCCTTCTATGACTCTATGTTAGAGTTTTTCAGAGTATCCTTTATGTATCTTATTCTCTCCACTATAGCTTTTATCTTTTCATATCTCTATACTTTACTGGTTTTCTTCTGATAGATTTTCCAGTATAATCTACTCTGTTGGGTTTTTTAAATTTCAAAATATTAAGGGGTTACAAATGTTTTTGGTACATGTTTACATAACTTTTAAAATGCTTATTTAATGTGCTCATCACAAGAATAGAGTTCAGGCTCGGCGCCTGTGGCTCAAGCAGCTAAGGCACCAGCCACATACACCTAAGGTGGCGGGTTCGAATCCCCAGCCTGGGCCCGCCAAAGAACAATGATGGCTGCAACCAAAAAATGGCCAGGTGTTGTGGAGGGCGCTTGTAGTCCCAGCTACTTGGGAGGCTGAGGCAGGAGACTCGCTTGAGCCCAGGAGTTGGAGGTTGCTGTGAGCGTGATGCCATGGCACTCTACCCAGGGGGATAGCTTGAGGCTCTGTCTCAAAAAAAAAACAAAAAAAAAACAAGAATAGAGTTCAATAGATAGGTAAGTTTTTACCTCTCTCCTCATCCTCTCTCCAATTTTGGGTTTCCAAAATCTTTTATGTCTCTTTGTGCCATATGTACCCATCATTTAGCTCTTAATTACTAAAAAGTACATGTAATGTTCCTGATATACTTCACTTAGGACAATCATCTCCAGTTCTATCAAAGCTTCTGCAAAGGACATTATTTCATTCATTTTTATATCTGAATAGTATTCCATGGTTTATATATGTGTGTGTGTGTGTGTGTGCACCATATGTATATTTGTGTGTCTGTCTTTCTATCTAGCTCCACACACACATATAATGTTTTATTTGTCCATTCATGAATTGATGGATACTTAGGTTAATTCCACATCTTTGTGATTGTGAATGGTACTGTGATAAACACTTGAATACCAACGTTTTTTTTTTTTTTTTAATTAGAGATTCATTGAGGGTACAAAGAACTAGGTCACATTGATTATTTTCATTAGGTAAACTCACTCTTATAATTGTGTCCTGTCCCTAAAAGGTGTGTCACACACCATAACCTCCCAGCCCCCTCCTTCTTTTCCTCTCTCAGCTCTCCCCTTCTCACCACCACTGTGTACTAGGTCCTTAATTGTCCTCATATCAGAATTGAGTACATGATATTCTTGCTTCTCCATTCTTGTAATGCTTTACTAAGGATAATGTGTTCTACTTCCATCCAGATTAATACAAAAGATGTAAAGTCTCCATCTTTTTTAGTGGCTGAATAGTATTCCATAGTATACATATACCACAGCTTGTAAATCCATTCCTGGGTTGGTGGGCATTTAGGTTGTTTCCACATTTTGGTGATTGTAAATTGAGCTGCGATAAACAGTCTAATGCAAGTGTACTTGTGGTAAAAGGATTTTTTTTTCCTTGTGGGTAGATGCCCAGTAATGGGATTGCAAGATCAAATGGGAGGTCTAGTATGAGTTCTTTGAGGGTTCTCCATACATCCTTCCAAAAAGGCTGTATTAGTTTGCAGTCCCACCAGCAGTGTAAAAGTGTTCCTTTCTCTCCACGTTCACTTCAGCATCTGCAGTTTTGAGATTTTGTGATGTGGGTCATTCTCACTGGGGATAGGTCATATGTCAGGGTGGTTTTGGTTTGCATTTACTAATGTCTCTTTGGTAAAATGGTTCCTTTTCTTTTTGGTAGATACCCAGTAATAGGATTGCTGGGTCAAATGCTAAATCTATATTATTTCTTTGAGCAATCTTCATAGTGTTTTCCATGGAGGTTGTACTAAGTTACAGTCCTATAAAGAGTATTTACAAGAATTATTTTTTTAACCTTTTATTAATAGCCATTCTGACAGGGGTAAGGTGTTATTTCATTGCAGTTTTAATTTGCATTTCTTTCTGATGATTAGTGATGTTGACCATTTTTTTCATATTTGTTGACCATTTCTCTTCTTTTGAAAAATTTCTTTTGCTCATTTTTAATAGTAGTTTTTTTCTTACTGATTTGTTTGAGTTCTTTGTGCATTCTATATCGAGCACTTTTTTGGATGCATAGTTTACAAATATCTCCTCCCACTCTCTAGGTTGTCTATTAACTCTTTTATTTCCTTTGCAATTTTAATTTAACTAAGTCGCATCACTAATATTTATTTTTGTTGTTGCAGTATTTGCCTTTGGGGTCTTAGTCATAAATTCCTTACCTAGGCTGAGGTCTGTAAGAGCTTTTCTTATGTTTTCTTCTATTATTATTAATGGTCTAATGTCACACATATAAGTCATTTTTCCATCTTGAACTAATTTTTGTATGTGGGGTTCTGTTTCATTCTTCTGCATGTGACTATCCAATTTTCCCAGCAGCATTTATTGAATAAGCCTTCATTTCCCCAGTGTATGTCATTATCTGCTTTGTTGATCATTGGTTGTAAGATCATTTGGTTGTAATATCATTGGTTGTAAGATCATTTGGTTGTAAGTTGATAGTTATTTCTGAGTTCCCTATTGTGTTCCACTGGTCTATGTCTCTACTTTTATGCCAATAGCATGTTGTTTTGATTATAAACTTGTAGTATAATTTGAAGTCATGTAAAGTGATGCCTCCATTTTTGTTCCTTTTGCTTTAGATTGATTTTACTATTCAGGCTCCTTTTGTTCCCAAATCAAGCATAGAATTATTTTTTCTAGATCCATGAAATATGACAATGCTATTTTGATGGGGATTGCTTTGAATCTATAAATCACTTTGGACAGTATAGATATTTTAATGATTTTGATTCTACAATTCATGAGCATGGCATGTTTGTGTCATCTGTGATTTCAAATTTTGATAATTATTGCCAAATTGTTTTTAAATAAGGAAGTATCAACATAATTTTTTAGAAATATATTAACTAGCATATAAGGCAACCCAACCACAACTTTGCTCATTGCTATTTTGACAATAGCAATTAAAGAATCCATGTATAACTTTTCTCTTAAATATTACAAATAATAATTCTTGAATGAAATCTGAAGCAATGAACAATGTTTCTCTGTACTACAAATATGCTAGTCTATTTTTTCTTTCCATTTCTATCCCATGATCCCATGGAAATACCTATGTTATTGAAAGATTTGGGTTGATTGCAGTTGAATTGTGTAGTGCATTTAACTTTTATAGGAACAATAAACTCACATAGGTCCAGGGGACAGTGAGATAAGAACAATAAGTGAAGTTGGCTACATTTTATTTAAGTGCAATTCTAAACAGGAGCTAACATGTACCTCATATTGGGAAATTTCAAATTTAATTTAAAATTAATATTATACTAAATTTCACATTAACATTTCAAATTTAATTTTATTTAAGATGTATTTTTAAATTATACAAATAAAAAACATCTGTGGGCCAGATTCTACCAGCATAATGCAAATTTTGGCTCAATTCCTAAGAGTGATTCTTGAGGCCCAAATTGGCCCTCACTGGATGACTCACACCATAATGCAATAAAGAGGGAAGTTCAATAGAACTGCCATGTCTGCAAAATGCAGTACTGCCCTACACATCTTTATTATTTTATTTTATTTTATTTTTTATTTGAGACAGATTCTTATCCTCGGTTTGATGGCCTCATCATGGCTCATAGCAACCTCAAAGTCTGTGGGCTCAAGTGATCCTCTTGCCTCAACTTCTGAGTAGCGGGGACTACAGGTGCCTTTCACAATGCCCAGTGTATCTTTCTGTTTTTAGTAGAGATGGGGTCTTTCTCTTGCTCAAGCTGGTCTTGAACTCCTGAGCTCAACCAATCTGCCTGTCTAGGACTCCCAGAGTGTTGGGATTACAGGCGTGAGCCACTGCATCTGCCCTCCCATCTTTTATTTATAATATAATTTTCATTAAAAATGCAAATCAATTGCTTTATTTAAATTTTATAACCCATCTGTGAGTAAATTTTTTGAGTATCAAAATTTTATACATCAGAAATTGAAGAGGCCCAGAAAAGTAACTTAACTTTCCCTGAAGATCTGGTGCTCTTTCTAAGATATCACAGTTATTCCTGAGAGTGTCTGAACTGATTTCTCCAGAGAAATTTCTCTGGAGAAATCCCAGACCGTATCTCAAGCTTCACTGTGCTCCGTGTCTGGGCATCAGGAAATTAAAAGCCTAAGTGGTCAGCCCCTGCCACCACGGGGCACGTATGACTGACAAGTAACCTTTCAGGGTAATTCATTGCTTCAGTGTGGGCACTGGAGTGTTAGGCAACGTTATCAGCCAGGAGAAATTAACCACAAATAGTAAGGACTCAACATTTAAAATGTCTATTCCTGTGGAAAGTGAGAAATAGCAAGCAAGTTACTGGAAACACAAAAGTGACAAATGTACATCTGAAAATGTCACAGTTCTTTGAAAGAGTAGTTATAAAACTTTGTAGCAGTTCCTTGAAATTAGTATGTTTCATGGGTGATAAAAATCAAATAAATCCTAGCCTACTCAATAAAGAAACAAAACCTTAAAATTAGACTGTAGAAAATAAGTAGTTCAATAACTTTAAGCAGATTTCTAACCCCTTATTTATATAATATCAACAATTGTGCCACACTTGTTTATTCCATGTTTATAAACAATTTTAAAACTGTTGTCCCCTAACACCTACAAATCAACATTGTCTCTGACTGCACACACTAACATCACCCTCTTCCTTCTGTCCACCATCCATGCGTCTTTTTTATTTTTCAGCATCACTGCTAGAAGAGGAAGCAGTAAATACCTGATAAAATGAACTAGAAAAGTAGAATGACCTAACAGGTACATAGTAGGGTTATATATGGCACTCCTCCTAGGTGAAGAGCTTAACTACAACTTGGATTTTACCTAACAATTACAAACAATGTAACCTAAGGTTTGTACCCTCTTATTAATCTGAAATTTAAAAAGATTACTTTCCAGCCAGGTGCAGTGATACATATCTGTAGTGCTAGCTACCTGGGAGGTTGAACCAAGAAGAGGACATGAGCCCACGAGTTTGAGTCTGTAGTGTAGCATGATCACACCTGCAAATAGTCAGTACACTACAGCCTGGGCAATATAGCCAGGCCCTACCTCAAAAAAAGTGAATTTCCTTTGTCTCAGACTTCCTATGTAATTCTCTTTAGGGCTAATCTTAATTTTTAAACCATCATCATACATCAATTTAACATTTAACACCCATAATAGAGGTATATTTATTTAATTATATGCTAACTATTGTAATAAACCATCCCCAAATCTCCATGACTTAATACAATAAAAGTTGTTTTCACTTTCTTATGTCACAGACTGAATTAATGGAGAGGGAGAAAGCTGTGCCTTAGATAGTCATTTAGGGATGTGGGCTCATTGCACCTATGGCTGCATCATCTACCAAGTAATAAACCAGGAAAGAGAAAGTACACGGAGGCTGAGTTATGTGGACTATGCCTGAAAATGGCAACCATCACTTTTATCATAGAACCTGATCAGATGGCCTCACCTAAAACATCAAGAATATTGAGAAACCAAGTCTAAAAATATACCAAGGAAGAGACTAGAGCATAGGCCAAAGTTTGTGTTAATAATCTCCACCATACATAACTCCTTGGCAAACATTTCTCAAATATCTGTCTTTATCAGGAAAGAAGGAACTGTCCTACAAAAAATATGCAGCTATCTTTCTTTAATTGTTATCCAACAAATTCTAGATTCTTTAAACATGAAAACAACTTGTTTTGTGTATTCTTGCTCATTATATTGATGAAAAGCATTAAATGAAATAGAATGTGGTTAGTGGAATGATTATATCAATTATGGTCTATCCATCTGGAAGTGTATTATGCATGAATTAAAATGATACTAGAAAAATATTTAATGAGTTGGGAAAATTACACGTATTTTTAACAACTTTATTAACATGTAGCTATCTACCACATGTATTCAAAGTATACAGATTCATAAATTTTGAAATATATATGTACTGTAAAATCATCACCCTTATTATGGCAATAGATGAATACATCACTCTTCAAAGTTCTCTCTTGCTCCTTTCTAATCCTTTCTCACCCCTGCTCATCCTCCAGACAACCACTTATCTGCTTCCTGTCACTGGAGTTTGCATTTTATATGTTTTTATATTGGTGAAATTATAGTTATGTATTCCTTCATAGTGTATCATCTTTATTGCTAATTGGCATTTCATTATATGGACATACCTCATTTTATTTATCCATTTGATCTGTTTATAGACATCTTGGTTGTTTCCAGTTTGGGGCTATTACAAATAAAACTTCTATAAACATTTGTGTAAAAATTCTTGTATGGACTTAAGCCTTTGTTTCTCTTGGTACCAAGAATGGAAAGACTTGACCATACAGTAGATAGTAAGCATAACTTTTTAAATGAAATTTACCAAATTGTATTCTCAAGTTGTTGTGGCATTTTGTATCCCCAAGAGCAATGTATAAAATTTCAGTCCATTTGTGTCTCAGTTCATTTGATCTGCTATAAAAAATATCATAAAATGGATAGATTAAAAAAAAACCCAGAAATTTATTCTTTTACAGACTTGATGCTGAGTGAGCTCCTGCTTCCTGATTCACATACAGCTGTCTTTTCACTGTGTTCCTTCATGGTGGAAGAGGTGAGGGACCTCTCTGGAGTCTCTTGTATACGGGGGCTAGTTTCATTCATGGATTATTAGCACATGAGAATTTACCCTTATGATCAAATTATCCCCCGAAAACCTCCCATCTAAACACCATACAATTAGGGATTGATTTTGCATATACATTTGGGCATGGAGTGGGCACAAACATTCTCTATATAGCAGTGGACATCCTCCCCAACTTTTGGTATGGTCAGTCTTCTCAGTGTTCACCATGGTGATAAGTTGGCAGTGGTATTACATTGTAGTTTGCATTTCCTTCATGACCAGTAATGTTGAGCGTTTTTCCATGTTTATATTTGCCATTCAAACACCTTCTCAAGGAAAGATATCTCTGTTCAAATTTATGTCTACTTTTCAATTGAAGTTTGCTAGATGGCCTCTTTTCTGGGTCCTGGACATTAGTTCCATCCTCTCTGTCATAGGAAGTGGCCCAGCACCCTGTTTCTGTGTCCCTTGGTCCTGTGGTGTAGTGGCAGCCCTGATGGTCTCTGAGCTACCCATAGAGTTCCCTTTCTCTCGAGAAGAATAACATGGTATTGGCAGTGCAGCGCTATTGGCCCACTTCATGCCTGCACAATCCCAGAAGTTCAACAGCCTCCTTCATTTCGTGCAATTTCTGTCCCCTTCAGTCTGAGCTGGCAGGATTTCTGCATAGGTGGTTGACTGGATCCATGAGTCAAACACCTGATCTCTCTGGCCAAAGTTTGTGCCTTCACCCCTTAGTCCGTCTTCCCACACTATTTGAATAGGCTGAGAATTTTCAGAATTATTAATTTCTGCTAAATAACTCCTTTTTCAAGATGTCTTTTGTTGCTCCCACACTCTACCATGTACAGGAAGGATAAACTAGGCTGGATCTTCAACATGTTGCTAAGAAATCTCAGCTAAATCTCTGGGTTCCACTTTCTACCCAATAGCATAAAATAATTGATTTTTTACCTTGTTATGACGAGAATATATATTTTTGTATGTATTTAAATATATGGACCATAAATGACATCATATTATATGTGCAGTTTTTATTCTTTTTCCCTTGGCAATAAATTGAAAACATTATCGTCATTATAAACATTATTATATGCTATTTATATATATACACATATATATAGTAGATGCATATATAAATACACATATCAAATATATGTAATTATTTTTATTATTTACATGTTTTTTTATAATATTTTGTTTCAGGTCATATCTCCAACCTTGACACTTATGTGATCCCACAGCAGGTGACTCAATTTCTCTATATCCCAGTTTCTCTATTTGAAGAGGATAATGCTAATCCCTACCCCATGGGTTGGTTGTGAGAATTATGTCCCCCATGAAGCAATTAGAGTACTATCTAGTGGATAGTAAGCACTAAATAACTGTTAGCTGTTGTTAATTCTAAGATTCCATGCCAGATTGCACAGTTGTGGCCACAATCTAGGCATAAACAATTCCTTCTGGCCTTATTAGGAGGGAGGTGTTCCCTGTGTGTTACAGTCTCTCTGCTCTTGTTAAGTCCTCATTTATCCACCACTTTAGACAGTCACTCTGGTGATCATAAAATTTAGCTCTGACAATGTGGAAAAGCAATCACATTCTGGATTACACGGTTGTCACTTTTCACTGTCCTTGCTACTTCCCTCTTCATCCTCTGCCTGCCAGGCCCCACTCCACACGGCACCCTCTGAAGCTGACAGTGTCTGACACATTGCCGAGAAACATCTTACTGTGAGGTAGCCATGCCACTTCCAGTGGCCCTGCTATTCAAACCTGCAATATGACATCCTAAGAGCTCTCCATCCTCAGAGCAGCAAGGTTTTTTTATTTAAGTTTGAAAATAAAACTTTAGTTTATTCAAAAATATATACCAAAATATTTTGTTGCTTTTTGCTAGAGAGAAGAAAATGAGGTTGGTTTGAAAAGTCTCAAAATGCTAAAACCCAAACGGTGGTCAACTGTTGTTTGGGATAATGGAGGAGGATAAAAATTAAAATTAATAATTATAAATTAAAATTTATCAGTAAAAACGGATTCATCATAAATTCATTGAATTGATTCATGAATTTTCAAATAAATAAATTTTCACCTAGACCACAATCAAGGTGAAAATTTCTTAAACATTGCCAGCTCAAATCTTCTAGCAAGATTCAGTCGGGTAGATATGGATTTTAATTTGACATGGATTAATGTTTAGTCTCCTGTTGTATAAGTACCATTGTAATTGTATAACATTGCAGTGGTGTTTTAATATGTAACATAAATTTAATTTTTTAAAATTTTATTTTAT
>NW_003852402.1:39191967-39195891 GCF_000181295.1 Otolemur garnettii | reverse complement strand
GGGCACCGCCAAATTTAAATACAAGCGAATTCAAGCAGTTTCCTATTCATTGTATTTCTTGCATTTATATAAATGTCACATTTTTGAGAAAGAGAATGGAATTTTGCTCTATTTTGAAACCATATGCAAGGCAATTTGAGATTAAAGATACAGTATGGTTCTTGGGTTTGGAGAGAATTTCTCTAGAAAAATCTGCTTTTAAGAAGGTGGCTACATGAACGTGTCTCCCCTCACTCCAAGCAGCAGTTAAAAATCCATTCAGAGGTTTTAAGCAAAGTTCACTTGATTGTAGGTCAGTACCCAGTGGATAAATCACAAAATTGCCTCAAATAATATACGTGATTTGCTTTCTCCCTGCTGAGGAGAAGCTCTGAACTGAGAGAGCATGAAGTAAGAATTGTTCCCTCACCCCTAAGGTTAATGCCCCTGTCACAGCTGAAGTCACTGTCAAGCAGACACGGAGAAGGGGCTGGAAAGGCGACAGTTTCCATCAATCTGCCACGGGCTGCAGAAACAAATGGTCACAGTTCCCATCTTAGCCAGTGGCAAGGCATTTGTTAAAGTACAAAGATAAGAGAAAAGAAAGGCGTGAGAAATCCCTCGGCTAAGAGCTTAAATGAAATATACCTCCAGAAGTGCAGGGCCTTTCAAAAATAGCCTTTTGTAATCACAGAGGCATTTTAGGGTGGCAAAGTGTAATGTTTTGGTGAGTGTGTTAGGTGTAAGTGTTCGCCTTTATAGTATTAGGCTGTTGACCCCCTGCTGCAGGAATAATCTTTCTCAAGCACCATGTTCATCACGTCTTTCCTCCTCAAGGGCCCTCAGGGAGGAGCGCCCTGGTGTCTACCATATTAAATCCAAGCTCTTCAGCCTGCCTTGCCCAGTGGTCCTCTCCAACTGATCTTTGCCTCTGTTGTACCAGCAAACAGGCCCTCTTCAGTCTCTTGAAATAAATTGACCTGCTTTTCTCTGCATAATTTCTTTTTTCTAGAAACTAGCTTTAAGATTCCGTTCCTTAGTCTCCAGTCTTAAATGCCCTCCTTATTATCACACACATACACTTCCACTTCAGGCCCATTGGTTTTACTGAATTTTCTAAGACTAGCTTGGAACTTGACTTCCCTGAGGAAGACCTTCCACACTAACTATAGTTCTACTCTCTTAATTTTGATTCTGTGTTCCTTCTGCCAATCCAGACTTTTCAATATATATTCTTCGCCATGTACTTTATTTCTATAAGTTTGGTACCCCAAACTAGAGTCAAAATATGATAATGGCAAAGTTTTCACATTCATTTTCCCAATGACTTGATACCCACTTACTACTATGTGTCCGGAACTTTGCTAAATTCTCAGTTGAAAAATGATCAATAAAATGTTCCAATGTGAGGGGATACTTAAATTCTATTTGAGTGCAAGCCATGTGTGCAGAAGAGGGGCAGATAAGGCTTTCTGAAAGAAGCAGCCTCATCTTAAACAATGCGTGATTAAACTTGGGAATTACACAAGGAATTTCTTGGAAAAAGAAAAAAGATTGAGGGGCTCATGAAGATAAGAGAATAATGCCAGGCATGGTGGCTCGTGCCTATAACCCTGGCATTCTGGGAGACCACAGCAGGTGGATTGCTTGAGCTCAGGAGTTCGAGACCAGACTGAGCAAGAAGGAAACCCTATCTCTACTAAAAATAGCAAAACTATTCCAGTCAGGAGTCATGGTGGGCACCTATAGTCCCAGCTACTGGGGAAGCTGAGACAAGAGGATCTCTTGAGCTCAGGAGATGGAGGTTTTTTGTGAGCTATGATGATGTCATGGCATTCAACCCAGGGTCACAGAGTAAGATTTCTTCTCAAGAAAAAAAAAAAGATAAAGTAATAAAAACATTTTGTAAAAAGTTAGATTATAAATGTTTTTCTTATAAACCTCCACCTTAATGCCATGTTAGTACCATTGTTTTTTCCAGTCATGGGTGAGATTGATGAATGATTGAGTTTTCCAAGTTGATGTCCTGATAGGTCTTGCATATTATCAAATAGTTTAGAATTTAGTTTAGATAGTTTCGGATCTCAGAAACTAAAATGTCATGACCCTCCATGACCCACTCAATGACCTTTTCTAATTATGCTCAACCTTTCAGCAACATTCTGGACTGTTAGTCATTTCTTAATCATGAAACTCTCTTGCTCTAAGGCCCAGGCCCTTGACGTCTCTTACCTCACTGACAACTCAATGTCTTTTTTTCCTCTCGCCATATTTTGTGAATGTGAGGAATTTCCAATGTCTAATATTTGCTGGTTGCTTTTCTCTTTCTGTTTTCTCATATATTTGTGGTCTATAAAGGATGTGTTTTCCCAGCTCATCCTCACGAGAGGAGAAGCTGTTTAATCTAACTATTAAGAATTTGAGGAACTGGTGAGGTCACATTTACTATGGAGTGAGGTTCCCCCATGGACGCGCCATGTTGCTGTGTCCACTTCTGGTCTTCCTGGGATGAGAAGCACTAAGCAAGACCTGGACCTCCCTGGCAGGTGACTATCCTTGAACGTTTCCTTCTATTCCCCCTTTGAGAACACAAATAGGTGGGTAAGTCAATACAACATCCACACTTCAGATCCCACCATCTTGCTTTCCAGTGCTCCTGTGACCTCTTATCTTATTCAGGTTGATGCTGCAGCTGGAGGTCCAAGTCTATTTTGTCTTCCATTGAAAAAAGCCTTTCTCTTTCTTTTGTCTTGTTCTGCATGGCAAACTCTCTAGGCTAGGTCAGGTCCCAATTCCTAGACTAGGTAATACATATTATAATGCAACAGTGGAGCTTGCATTATTATTATTGTTACATCATTGAGAAATAAATTATTATTATTTTATTATTATTACTATTTGCGATAGAATCTCACTCTGTCACTGTGGGTAGAGTACCATGGTGTCATAGCTCACAACAACCTCAAACTCTGAGCTAAAATTATTCTCTTGCCTCAGCCTCCCTAGTAGCTGGGACTATAGGCTCCCACCACAATGCCTGATTATTTTTAGAGATGAGGTCTCACTCTGGATTAGGCTGGTTTCAAACCTGTGAGCTCAGGAAATCCACCTGCCTTAGCCTCCCATATGCTAGGATTTCAGGCATGAGCCACTGTGCCTGGCCCAAGAAATTTTTTTTTTTTTTTTTTGCAGTTTTTGGCCAGGGCTAGGTTTGAACCTGCCACCTCCAGCATATGGGTCCAGTGCCATACTCCTTTGAGCCACAGGCACCACCCAAAATAAATTATTTTAATACAAGAGAAAACTTACATTGAATAATCTTACAATGTATATACCTTTTATCTATATGGATGGACAGACTTATTTTTATTAACATAGTTTGGTTTCTTTCTCTCTCTTATTTTTTATGTTATCTGCAGCCTATCTTCAAAAGTAATTAAGTCTTATATTAGCTACAGACCATAAATATGTGAAATTTTCAGCTAAAATGTTAGTGTTGATTGTGTAATTTGATGGCCTCATTTTGAAATCTGTATTGGTCAGATTCCACAAAGAAACAGAACTAATAAAATGTGTACATGTGACTAAACACACCAATATAGAGAGATTTATATGTATGTATATAGTGAGAAAGTGAGAGAAAGAGAGCGAGACTTGGGTGTTGGCTTATATGATCATGGACACTGGCAAATCCAAAGTCTGCAAGGTGGGCTGGCCAGGCTGGGGAGGAAAGAGCCCATAGTATAGTTTAAATCCAAATGTGGTGGCAGAGTCTCTTCCTTTCCAGGAGAGGTCAGTCTTTGTTCTATTCAGGACTTCACCTGATTGAATGAGGTCCAGCCACATTACAGAGGGCAAGCTGCTTATTCAAGGTTCACCAATTTAAATGTTAATCTGATTGAAAAAAAATCACACATAAATACCACAAATAATATTTAACCAATT
>NW_003852402.1:39148104-39191560 GCF_000181295.1 Otolemur garnettii | reverse complement strand
TAATAGGGACCATAGATAATAATATTGAAATAAATAAGTGAACCTAATGTAAGGCAAAGTCATAATAACAAGTATGAAGAAAACAGAGTATTGAGACAAAGCACAGCAAGAAGAACACTGTCAGATCATATGGTCAGGGAGGCCTGTCTGCGGAGGCGATTCTTCTGTTTCAGCAAGAAGCTAAAGTAGTGTTAGGTCAAATGCGCAGAAATTCGGGAGAAACGTGTTCTGCTCCGCGGCACCAGCAGTTGAGAAGTCCTGTGGGAGTGCTGGCTTTGTGTGTTCCAGGAATAGCAGAAGCCAGAGTGGCCAGAGCAGAATGAAAGAGCGAGGGATGGTAAGAAATGAGACCAGAAGGAGCTAAGGAGCACTTAGGGTCGAAGCATTTCAGGGACACAGGTTGTAGACTAAATTCCAATATTATGGTGATTTCATTAGTGAATAGGGAAAGAAAGGGTTTTAGATCTTATAGAACAAAGTCTCCCAGTGGAAAGGCCTATCTGGGCTAGCCAGGTAACAAAAGTTTGTGAGCCGTGTTGGTAGAGATTAGTGACCTGGAGAGTTAGGATTGTATCAAAGGGGATTTCTAGTACCAAGCTGCAGCTAGTTGTTATCACGCAAAAAAGTCAGTCTAGAAGTTGTGAATTTGAGACTTCTGAAAAAATGTCTTGGCCTATAGATCATTATGTGATTTAGGGAAAGGAATAATATGCATTTTAAAAATCTCTTCTCTATGCTACATCTTGTAGAGGAAGCTTTTCCTCCAGTTATCTCATTAAATCCTCTTGATAAAATTATATTATAGGAATAGGTACTTTTCAAAGAAGAACATAGCCAGGTCTGAGATGGTTCCTACCTCATAAAATCCGCAGCAGCCGTGGCAATGCATTGGTGCATTCTATGGGCACAACCTTCTCACAAAGTTAGGTCTCTGAGATGGCATGTTTAAATAGAATTCATCCAGTTTCATATGAACTACTGAAATTTCACAGATACCAGATACCAGACTTATGGAGATAGATTTTTATGTATACATTTCAAAACATTTTCCCAATATATAAATACTATCAAACTCCACACTTACCAAGGGTAAAAGGTTAATTTTGGAAGAAGGATTTCTTTCATGTAATCTATCCTGTGAGCCCCAGTCCCAGAAGAGAAAGAAATAGGACTATTGGCCTGTCTCCAAAGCCCAAGAAGACAGAATGGCTTCCATAGGATTAAACCAAGTACATTTCTCTCCTGAATCCCATTTGAAAAATTTCAAAAGCCAGAGATGCCTTAATTGCTAGCAGAAGCTAAGCAGAAGTTTCTGCTGTGCTATGAAGTTGTGGAAAATAATGACTATGAACCAGAGCCACACAAAGAGTAAACGACCCGCTCATAAATAAGCACATGGCATGGGTTGTATTTGACCCTGTACAAAGAGGAAGACACATTAGTAGAGACCTGCTCACTGTAAAAACACCAGCAAATGAGCTGTTTATCATTTGCGTCAAAAGAAATACAGATGAGAAGGCCACAGCAAAGAGGAATTTCTTGAAGAACATGCAAAAGTTTCCCACGGGGGTCAGTTTAAGCATTGTCCACGCTAAATTCACTACCACGTATCATTCTCCCCCTTCCACCCCTAACCTCAGAAAATACAATTATCCCCTGTGACAATGCTGTGGGTGTGTAGAACACACAACCAAGAGTTTATCAACAATGACTATCAACTCAATTATTATCAACTTTAAGAAATGTTAGTAGTCACAAATCACTTTTTATCAAACAAATATATTTTAACTCTTTCGTATATGACTTGTCTTTGCCTGAAAGCAAAACTCTTCCCAAACTCTTCCGCGGGCATTCCTTAAGCTAGGACTTGGCAAACGTTTTCTGTAAAGGGCCAAATAGTAAATATTTTACACTTTGCAGCCAGGCGGTCTCTGTCACAACTATTCAGTTTGGCCATTGTAGTGCGAAAGCCTCAATAGACAAAACATAAATGAACAGGCGTGGCTGTCGTCCAATCAGCCTTTATTTACAAAAACAAGCAGCAGGCTAGAGTTATCCCATGGGCCGTAATTTGGCAAAGTTTACCCTACCCAGTTATGAGTATTCTTATTACAATATCCTTGAGATAGTGAGGAGTCCCATTGCTGAGGCAAGCAAAGGTCTAGCTGTGTAGTTTAGTATTAACTAAAACCTTAACATTATTTGGGTAAACAGTGCTTGGTTTGCTCTATTATTTCAGATTCTAAACTTTCTATCATTGTCCCATTTATTTTGCCTTTTCCCTATAATATTTTGGTGACCTGTGCTGTTTCACGTGATTTCATTCATTTGATTCCTTTCTACTAACTCAACTTGATATTGTTCCCTCTACCAATAAAATAGATTTCTATTTGAAACAATAACATACTTCTAAATCAATGTGTCTTTAGATTTCTTATATAAACTATACAGGTAGAATAGTTGGTAGTCAAATGTAATACCACCAAGCATTTTTTACGCTCTGATAAATAAGTTAAAAGCTAGGAAAGGTCACTATGTCCTGTAAAAATCTTTTTATGGCTAAAGATTGGAAGTCTTACATCAGGCTCTTTGTAACGTTAGCTACACTATCTAAAATCAAAGAAATAAACAATAATTGTACCATCAGTCTAAGAAAATACACATAAGAAATAAATTTAATTCCTGCCATTTTGCAATATTGCTAGCTTTAGCTTTTTTATTAGGTATTAGGAATAAGAAAAAAAACCTAATTAGGGATTTGATTAATTAATATTGAGAATATGATTCAAAGTAGGACTGTGTACTATTATACATCTTGGTGGATATAACAGTAAAATTATCTCAGAAGTACGTCAAGCAGGCAAAGGCAATTAGAAATTAGATTAGGGCATTAATGGAGCATTTAAGCAAATTATTGAAGAGGAAGATTATTTTCTTAGAAAAGACATTTATAATATGCTACCAGTAACTTATTCTTGATTCTAGAGAGATAAAAATAGATAATAAAGAAAATGTAATGTTTGTTTATTTAAAGGGAGGGACATATCAGCTTAGAAGTTTTGTAGATTTGTTCTTATTGTTGTCCTGGTGTTACTAATATCTGTGTTACAGTAAAAAGGTCTTATTTTATTCTCATGACTAGATGTTAAATCCAAAGCCCATATTATGAGATCTTCAAAAGGCAGGTGTTATTCTGGCAGTCCTGTGGCAGGATGCTCTTCTCAAAAATTCTTCTCTCCATGAACCATTTAGAAATACTCTCTAAAATATAACCATCTTTCATATGTACTGTTCAGTTCATGTGAAAGTTGAAAAAAGGACACAGGGTCCATCAAAGAAGAGTCAGGAAACCAGAGTGGTCTTTTGGAATGGATGCTGCATTTTCCCCAAGGGCCATTATAGATTTGGAATGTTGCCTTGAAAAATTCACTCATTGTCAAAAAAAAAAAAAAAAAAGCAAAGCCTTGGGCCTAGGCAAAGGGGACAAAGAACTGAAGTCTGCACAAAACCCTGAGACAACTGAAAGCCTAGAGCCACAATGAAAAGGAAGACTGAAAACAAATCTACTTATTGCCTTAAGGAGCTAATAAGGAAATAAGTCTGTATTGATCTGCAACACGGAAAACAAGGAACTTTCTGAGAATTAAAACCCACAGTACTACTGTTAGATATTTTTAAGAAACAGGGGTCTGACTATGTTGCCCATGATGCTTTGTGAACTCTTCCTGCCTCAGCCTCCCAAGTAGCTCAGATTACAGGCACATACCACCCACCATGCCCCAACTTCACACCCCTAATCTTCTGCGAGTTTGAAGTTTGCATTTATATACCCTGCAAAGTACAGAAAATTAGAAAAATAAAATAAATTGCAGTAGTTATAATTCAGTATTCCCCAGAGATATGTAGTAGAAGTAAAAGCAAATCATTTCTCCAGGGATATACCTACTTACCAGCTCTCAAAGAATTTATACATTAAAGTCCATGAAACATAGATTCACTAAAATTATAGAGCACATTAAAAAATCCACTATAAAAAATGTAATCAGAAACAACAGCAGTGTAATTAAACCTGCAGAAATATCATATAATTGGAAATATTAGAAAAAGAACCTTAAACAAGAATTAAGTATATACATAAAAAAGAAAAATTATAAATGTAACTAGTAGATCTGAAAAGAATGAAAAGAATTTATAGCAATGAAAATAATAATTTTGGAAATTAAAGTTTAATGGATAAATAAAATGTATGAGATCCAAAATTACTGAACTGGAAATATAATCTGAAGAAATTACATAGAATGTAACAAAGAAAAAAAAAAAAACAGAAATGTCCCCACTGATCAGGAGAGTGTATTATTCTCAAGTATACCTGGAAAAGTGCAAAACACTCCCTAAGCAAAATGTAATATTTTAGGCAAAAATAACAAAGCCGATTTTTAAAAAGTGAGTGGAAATTTTTAAAATGCACTACAAAGAATCAGTATTATGACAGAAGATATTTTGAACTATTCAATGGTATTTATCAAATCCATGAAAAGTAGCTGAAGTGGAAAAAAATAAACTATTTGTTTTGAATAAAATTATCATAGAAGCTTTTAATCAAAGAACTTAGAAACAAAACAATGAAATAAATCCAAAGAACAAAGAAGGAGCTGAAAAAATGAAGGTAAATGCCAATATTAGAAACCAATAAAGGTATAAATTAGTTTTTGAAATAAATACTGACCTAATAAGCAAATTTTGACAATAATGATCAAGGAAAGAAGAGACAGAAATGAATATTGCTAAAAATAAAAAGGTAAATATAATTATAGATAAGAGAGTAAAAAGATTAAAGCAAATATTAGAAATACTACAAACCATTAATCTAAGAATACATTAAGTTTTCCTTAAGAAAGTAATTTACTTAACAGTAACACCAAAAGAAATTGAAAATATGAATATATTTATTATAATTAAATCAATTTAGAATAACCAGTAGCTACAAATGTAACTAATACTACAAACACTAAAACTACTGGAAATAATCAGAATAATCAGTAAGTATAAATTTACTTGTAAATACTATAAATACTAAACCACTAGGCCTATACTGCTTTATAAATGTATTCAGAAATGCAAAAGTTTAACTGCATAGATAAGATAAAAAGAACTAATATTTCCAAATTTTTATTAGACTAGTGTGGCCTTAATGAGTTTATTAGTCTATGACATAGAAGTAGAAAAATGATAAGTAAATCTAGTTTATACAAGCATACAAAAATCCTGAATAAGTATTATCAAATAGATTCCAACAATATGTAAAAGAGATTAATGTATCCAAGGTGAGTTAGCCCCCATAATGCAAACATGGTTGAACATTAGAAAACCTATTAATGTAATTCTCCACATGAATGAGTAAATCTATTGATGAGTTCAATAGACTGATGAAAAACATTTAATCAAATTCAATATTCAATAATCACTAGTAATAAAAGTTAATCTGAGATGGAACAGTACTTAAAACATGTTACTTGCAAAATTTTCTTTTAGGGCTAGAATAGGCTAATGAGGGGTACTATCACCACTTTTATTCTGCCTGAGATGGAAAGGTTGGTAAGCACAAACATAAAAGGATAGTAGGAAAGAGAATAAAGATTATAAATGAAAAAAATATATAATTACTTACAGATTATTATCCACGTAAAATACTTGAAAGTATCTAATAAGAATATCAGAAAAATAAGAATATAATTAGGAGGCTAAATACAAGGTAAATAAACAAAATCTTATTTTTATATACAGTTTTTAGAAAATACCATTTTAAGGTCATTTATACACTAGAAGCAAAAATATACAACACCTACATATAAGTTCAAATGATAACTAAGATCTATATTAAAAATTCAGCATTTAATTAAGGGCATTAAAATACTTAACAACAGAAATATATCACAAAGGAGACCTCATCATCTTAGAGATGACAATTATTTATTCGGTGTAATACAAATCAAAACTCTGAGTGTGTTTTTCTTAAGCTTGACAAGCTACATTGAAATAAGAAAGTATTTGGAAGAGCAGATGGCCAAGAATAGATAACTCAACTTTGAATATTAATAAAAGATAGAGTTTCCAGTTATTGAAATTCATTATATATTTATTATAAGATATCACTATTTATTATAATTAAGTCATTCCCATTCATCTATGAAAACTAGATGTATAAGAGCAGGGAACTACAGACTAGAAGAAAAGACCAACCACTCAGTAACATGTGGCATGGAGACAACTGAGGAATCACATGGGAGAGAACCCTCAGTCAGCTCCCTTCTTTGCACCACACACAGACATACACAAAAAGAAATCACAGACTGACTAAAATCTAAATATAAAAACCAACATTTGTAGGAAACTATTGTAATGGATTTCGTTAGTAAAAGGTTTCTAAAGACTCCAGAAGCTATAATTGTGAAAGAAAAGATAGATAACTTTAGCTGCATTAAGATTAAAAATGTTTAGTAATGAAATGCGAAAAGTACAAGGTAGACCCAGAGAAAAGACATTGCAATAGATGCTATTTTTCAGTTACATTGGATGATAGCCAATGTAATTGACAAAGGGTCAATGCATAGACTGTATGAAGACCATCTCCAAATTAATAAGAAAAAGACAGAGGCAGAGCAAGTTTTTGGTGGACTAGACACAGTTCTTTTGCAGCCTCATGTGGTGAAATTGAGAAGAAAAGACTTCAGCTACCTCTGGTTGGGAGGCCCTGCTCAGAAACATCACTTTGGGGGCACAGGAAAGCACCAAGAACTCTAGGAGCAAAGTAGGAGGCCAGGAGCAGTGAAGAATTGACACAGAGGGCAAGTGCTTGCGGACTGGTGGAGGCTTCCTGGTGGTGTTTTAGACATGGGCACTTGCTGGAGTTACCTTGGGAACGCTTGGGCAAGCAAGTGATCCTGAACAGCATCAGGGGCTGGGACTAAGTCACAGGGCAGACTGGAGCTCTTGTTGTTTGGCTGCAGACTGGGCACAGCTATTTGGGAGAGCTGCCTTGCAAGTTCAGCCTGCAGGGTCCTAGTGCAAGGCCAATTCTGGCATGCCTTATGAGCTGGACAGGCACATGTGTGGAGACTTGAGCAGCACACCCTTTCCTGGGAAAGCCATTGCGTGACCTAGAGTCATGGTTAGGAAAGGTCAAGTTGTGTCTAGTAAGCAGGTCAAGGAGAGCTTTAGGCTTCCAACCCCACAGGGATTGAGGGCAAAGAAATCAGGAAGACAGAATCCCAGATCTCCTGGCAAAATAGAAGCTTCCATCCTCCATCTTATACAGCTCTATCAGCATCATGACTAGCATCTCATACCCCAGAATGTCACCTATTGTCCAGGATATATATATATATACACACATATATATATATATATTCTATTTTTTTAATTTTTTTCAATTTTATTCCTCTAGATTTTTCTTTCTTTTTTTAAACTATAATTTTTCTTCAATAGTAAGTGCTTCATTTTGCTAGTTTTGCTCCTGTTACTCCACTTTTTTGATTTTCTTCATTAAGTTTTTTTGTTTATTTTGTTTCATTTTAGAGTACTTTTATTTTTCCATTTTTACTTTCTTAAATAACAAGGGCTCCATTTTCGCTACAATTTTCCAGCCCCTTTTATTCTTTCTTTCCTTTCCATTTCTCTCCTTATCTCTCTCTTTTTGTAAAGATTTTTCTACTTTTCTCATCTTTACCACTTAACTAAAATATACCACCTCTTTTCAAATTTCATATAATTTTATTTTCATTTTTTATATACTTTAATTATTCTTTCTTTTTTCTGATCTGTTTTATTCTTTGTCAAACTGTATTTCATTTATGGGACAGACCCTCACTCCAAGATCTGGGCTGGGGGTGTCACAGCATTGGCCTGCCTCAAGGACACCTTAATTCCCTTATGTAGGGAATCCTTCTGGGGGGAGGGGTCCTTCTACCTTTGGCCTTTGGAAGAATGCTAGTGATAGTTCCCCTCTACCATAAACTGCTGTTATTTTTTCTTTGCTCAAGCTATAAGGAACTCCTAACCTCGAGGGACTCAGCCCCCTAGAGGCCAGGAATTTCAGGTGTGGATCAAAGCACCCTGCTGACCCACATATTAGAACACCACTATCACTCCTATTGCTCTCTTTATGATCTCTTCTTTTTTGTCAGTCTTTCCTTTTGCCCTTCCAATTTCCTTTGTCTTTTCTCTTTTTCTATCTTTTCTCCTTTTTATTTATTCATTTACTTATTTATTTTTTGTTTGGGATTCATTGAGGGTACAAAGAATTATGCTACACTATTGCATTTGTTAGGTAAATTCCCTCTGATCTTTTCTCCCTTTTTGCTCTTCACTCTTCTCTTCTTTTTGGTCCTATATCAAAAGGGCACTGCACACCTACACACAGAAACAAGGTGAATAAAAGTGAAGGAGAATGTGAAAGGAAATAGTATGGTAAGGAAGAAGACAAGAAGAAAACACTCATGAGGAAGAACCACCAGGAAAATCTTGGCAACATGAAAAAACCAGAACAGAGCAACTCCTACGAGGGATCAAGAGAGAGCTATGGCGGAGGATTCTACCTATAAAGAAAGGCTAAAAATTACAGGAAGAGAATTTAAAATATGGATGGTACAAACAATGAAGGCAATTGCTGAGAATGTGGAAAATAAAAAAGAAATTCAAAAACAGAGCCAAATAAGAGGTGAAAGATGTAAAGTATATAGAAAGGTTATGGCAGGCCTTAAGGAACTGAAGGAGTCAATCAAGGAACTAAAGATGCAATAGAAGTTATCAATAACAGATTAGACAGGCGGCGCCTGTGGCTCAGTGAGTAGGGCACTGGCCCCATATACCAAGAATGGTGGGTTCAAACCCGGCCCTGGCCAAACTGCAACAAAAAATAGCCGAGCATTGTGGTGTATGCTTGTAGTCCCAGCTACTCGGGAGGCTAAGGCAGAAGAATCGCCTAAGCCCAGGAGTTGGAGGTTGCTGTGAGCTGTGACTCCATAGCACTCTATCAAGGGCAATAAAGTGAGACTCTGCCTCATAAAAAAAACTTTCCCCCATTTAAAAAAAATAATAGATTAGACTCTGCAGAAGAAAGAATCTCAGAGGTAGAGGATGAAGTTCTCGAGCTAACATAGGCAGTTGAAGAGACAGAAAAAGAGAGAAAGCAGAACAGTCACTGAGAGAATTATGGGACTTCATGAAGCATTTAAATATGTGAATTATAGGTATCCTGGAAGAGGAAGAAGAATACCCCAGAGGAATGGTAGCCCTACTAGAGGATATTACAGTTAACATCACACTGAAGGGAGTAAAACTGAAAGTTTTTCTACTTAGAACTGGAATCAGACAAGAAAGTCCACTATCACCACTATTATTCAACATTGTGCTGGAAGTTCTAGCCACTGCATTCAGGCAAGAGAAGGTTATAAAGGGCATCCAAATGGGGGAAGATGAGGGCAAACTCTCACTCTTTGCTGACAATATGATCTTATACTTAGAAAAACCCAGAGATTCAACCACAAATCTCTTGGAAGTGAACAAGAAATACAGTCACACCTCAGGGTATAAAATCAATGTCCACAAATCAGTAGCCTTTGTATATTCCAGTAAGAGCTTAATTGAGGAGCAAATCAAGGACACAATTCCCTTCATAGTAGCTTCAAAGAAAATCAAATATTTAGGAATACACCCAACAAAAGGGTGAAGGATCTTTCCAAAGAGAATTATGAAACCCTAAGAAAAGAAATAGCAGAAGACATTAACAAGTGGAAGAACATACCATGCTCTTGGCTGGGAAGAATCAACATTGGTAAAATGTCTATTTTACCCAAAGCCAGCTACAGATTCAATTCAATTCTCATCATACCATCAACATATTTTGACAAACTGGAAAAAAATAGTATTTGGTTTTGTATGGAACCAGAAAAAAGCACTTATAGCTAACACTATTCTTAGTAATAAAAACAAAGTTGGAGGCATCACCCTACCAGACTTTGGGCTATATTACAAGTCCACAGTAATCATAGCAGCATGGTATCAGCACAAAAAATAGAGACATAGACATACGGAACAGAATAGCAAACCAAGTGATGAAACCAGTCTCTATTTGCCATCTGTTCCTCAATAAACCAAAGAAAAGCATACACTGGGGAAAGGAATCCCTATTCAACAAATGGTTCTGGGAGAACTGGATAACCACATGTAAAAGACTAAAACTCTACCCACACCTTTTACCCCTTGCAAAAATTGACTCAAGATGGTAAAAGATCTAAGTGTAAGACACAAACTGACAAAATCTTAGCAGAAAGTGTGGGGAAAACTCTTGATGTTGGACTGGGGAAAGATTTTATGACAAAGACTTCAAAAACAATCACAACTACAAAAATAAATGAGACTTAATTAAGCTGAAAAGCTTCTGCACAGCTAAGTACACAAAGACAAGCCTCAGAATGGGAAAAGATTTTGCAGGGTCTGACTCTGACAAAGGGTTGATAAGTAGCATCTACAGAGAGCTCAAATTAATCAACACAAAAAGATTAAACTATGCCATCTACCAGTGGGCAAGAGATATGAACAGAACCTTCTCTCAGGAAGACAAACAAATAGCTAACAAATATTTGAAACAATGCTCATCATCCCTGATTGACAGAAAAATGCAAATCAAAATTGCCTTGAGATATCACCTAACCGCAGTGAGAATAGCCCACATCATAAAGTTGCAAAGCTGCAGATGCTGGCGTGGATATTGAGAAAAGGGAATACTTTTATACTGCTTGTGGACTGCAAACCAATACAACCTTTTTGGAAGAAAGTATGGAGAATCCACAAAGAACTCAAAATTAGTCCCCCCATTTGACCCTACAGTCTCATTACTAGGCATCTACCCAGAATAAAAAAAAATAGTAATTTTATCATGAGGACTTTGCACTCGATTGTTCATTATAGCTTAATTAACAATCTTCAAAATATGGAAACACCTAAATGCCCACCAACCCAGGAATGGATTATCAAGCTGTTGTTATGTATACCATAGAATAATATCCAGCCATAAAAAGGAGACTTTACACCTTATTTATTAACCTGAATGGAGTTGGAACACATTCTTCTTAGTAAAGCATCTCAAGAATGGAGAAGCAAGAATCCAATGTACTCATTCTTATATGAAGCCAGTAGATGGTCTAATATATACCCTCACAAGAGAAAACTCAAATCAATTCATGGTGGGGTGGGGGAAGGAATGAGGGTGCAGGGATGGGAGGTGGGCGGGGACGGAGGGGCTGGCACTTAAAGGGCACAGTGGTAGGTGAATGGCACAGCTCTTGGGGGCGGGACACAATATAGGAGGGACTTTACCCCCCAAATACAAACATTGTAACCTCATTCTTTGTACTTTCCAATTAACCTGAAACAATAAATATAAATAAGAAAAAGACAAAAATCTAGTGGAAACCTGAGTGAAAAATGCAAACAGACAACTAAGGGAAGACTCCACCGCAACCCCCAAATATTATGGAACGGTCCATTTCATCAATAATAAGGGGAATCCCAATGAAAACCATAATCATATAATTTCACGTCATATTGGCTGAAGAAAAGTGTTATGTTTCACAAGTGTGGATAAAAGAAAACTGCAATGCTAACAGCAATGTATTTGGCACAGCTTCTACTGAAAGTCAACTATACACTAGTTGGTAAATAAAACATGCACCTAGTCCGTGAAGTTCCATTTCTAGGTATATAGTCACAAAGGTGGGGACCCACAGCCTTAGTGTGTGCAGGACTCATGTGGCCTTAAGGCTGCAGGTTCCCCACCCTTGGTAGAGAAACCCTTTGTGTAAGGTAACATACATAACAGTAATCTTATAATAGCCGTTAAAAAGAATACCATATTTGCATAATAATACACTATAGGAGTGTGGATAAATCACCTATAGCCACAGCACAGGCATTAATGAATTTCACAATTGATATTGAATAAAAACATGAGTCCTAGCAGGAGCAAGAGAATAAATTGTCTCAGAATTACACATAAAAAGTTAAGTTGGTGTTTCCTTCTGAGCAGAAAGAGTGTAAAATAAGAAAGATAAAACATCACATTTTAAATATTTTCTCTTGTTTGAAAAATTTCAGAGGCAAATATGTAAAAGAAGGAGAAAAGAGCTGCTGAAATATTTTAATCTTCATTCTTTGATTATGACACGGCCCACCATTCTAAGCCATTATGTTTTTTTCAGAGCCCTATAAGTTTGGGCTACATTCCTTCTGGACTAAGTACTCCATTAAAATGAACGTTTAATCTACATAGCTTCATTTTTACTTTCTTATGCTTTTACTTATTGTTCCAGAATCCTGATACTTCTTGAACAAATAGTATGAAAGCAAACACATACTGGTTGCTATATAATCGAAACTAAAGAGCACCAGCACAATCTTTCAGTCCTATCTATAAGTTGCTAAGAGTGGTATGAATAAGTCTGGACTAGGAGCTCTGCAGGCAGTCTAGTTATTTCGAGAAATTCTTTACAGCCCAAAAGCTATTCCATGAAAACAGAATTAGTGGAGCCCTGTTCAATCATTCACTGTCATTAAGTGAATTACAGAACGTGTGCGCAGCACATCCTGTCCCACGTAATTGAGAGTTGTAAGTAAATTCAGTGACGTAAGCAGGGAATAAAACTTGGTTGTCACAGGGACTTAGGCGGTGTGATCTGATTTCTTTTTAAAATATACATGTAAAAAAGACAAGTCACCACAAATGGTGAAAGTCAGAATAAGACATAGAGAGGCCAAATAGAGGAATTTGCCAGTCCTAGTTTTACTAGTAATATCAAAAGGCAATAAATACATTTTCCCCATAGGCAAATGATGGAGTATTATAAAAAGCTGGAAAGAGCAAACATCTTTGGCAAAATAGGGGTGCCACTACAGAGAAAGCAATGAGGAGGTTATCTGGGGTGTGTGACTCTTCGAAGATGCTGATAAAATGGCTCCTTTGAAGCACAACGTTCAGAGCACTTATGAGGCATGTGTACAGGAAGGTTGCATTTGAGTTGAACGCCGAATGAAATAAATGAGGTCAGGAAATGAGCCTGAGCAAAGACACCCCACACAAAGGGACGTAATGAAAGATGCAGCACCACAAGCATCCCGGGTGCGGAGAGTCTCTGCACACAGTGGCCTGTGAAGGGCTCTGTGAGTCCCTCTTTAGGAACCATTTTAAAATGTGTTTATCTTGTCATGTCTCCAACACATCTGACTCCAAACTATGTTGGCTATATTTGCAGATATTTTTTGAAAAGCACCCATCGTTGTGTTATCCTAGACATTTCACGTCAATGTCCCAATTGCTTTGCAAGTTCTCTTACTTTTGCGGAAGGAGGATGCAATGAAATATAAATGCACGTAAAATGCACTAGCATATTCCTTGAATCATCATAGTAAATCTGTGTAAAGAAAATAAAATGCCAGGTGTTATTACGATAGTTCTTTAAACTAGCTCAGGGGTTCATATTTTTATTTTTGCATGTATTGCCATCCCACTATTGCAATCAATCTCAATCTGTCTTGGACCCCCTCCTACAAATCAATTTCAGTCTTCTGCCCACAGTTTAAGACCTCTCTGCTAGAGGAATTTCTTTGTAAAGATTTTATCTAGTGTCTTCTCTAAAGTGGAGATGGTTAATGGGTGGAAAAATATAGTTAGATAGATAAAATGAGTTCTATTTGATAGCACAGCAAAGTGACTAAAATAAGCAATAATTTAGGGTATACTTTCAAACAGCTAAAAGAAGGAATCAGAATGTTCTTAAGACAAATGGTAAATGCCTGAGGTGACGGATGCCCCAGTTACCCAGATTTGATTAACTCACATTATATGCCTTTATCAAAACATCACTTATACCCCTAAGTACAGAAAACTATTATATACCATAATAATTAAAAATAAAAAATTAATTGCTTCTACATTGGCTATAGAATAAAATCAAATTTTTGTGATGTGCTATGCAAAGCTCTTTTTCCTACTAGTCTCCAACATACTTTAAAAAATTCTTATCTCCCACATTAGCCCCATTTGAAATTTCCCATCCATTGCCTGTTCTTAATGTACTGTACCACACAAAATAATATCCCCTGCTACAATGCAAATTCAAGCCTTGTCATGGTATTGCAAAGCTCATTTCACAGCCTATGCTCTATGAGGGTCTTTTATCTCCTGCCCAATTTCAATGATATTAGTTGCCTACAAATAATGTGAGACATACATACACATATGTATATCTGTCTCTCTCTCTCTCTCTCTATATATATATATATATATACACACACATATATATCTGTAGGTAGACAATATATATATACACACACATATATATTTGTTTATGTTATTTCTTGTTATGAGCTGGTAGGCACATATGCCATAATTACAGAATGTGAGGTTATAAAGGCAAAAATAATTTATTTCTTTCTCCTTTTAGCACCAGAAGACTTATCAGCTCATAATAAATACTCAACAAATGTACATGTACATTGCTAGATTAAATGCTTACATATAAATTATAAATACAATTAATGGATTTGCTCTTACAATTAGTCTTATTTCCACACTGGTCAATGTTCAGCTTGTTTCACGTCCTTCCTATCTTCTGCCATTATCCTACACGCTCTTCATACAGGTCGCTGTCTATGTCTTTTCTCTTACACGCACACAGCAGAGATACATGCATACGCATTTGCACCACACATGTATATGACCCTGTACAGATTCTCTCTATATGGCAAGTATCAGATATTAAATATATATGCACGTCAGCGTGGAGGTAGAAGTGTTTAAATATACACATATAAATATAGCATATATGGCACAGAGTGTTGATTTGACAACCTGAAGTCACATTTGCTATCAACACATAAGTCAGCCCTAATTGTCATTTCTGAGAATTAAATAAACTGAGAGATGGAAAAGCAGACCCATCACCTGTTTTGGTAAGTAAATTTTACCGGGCACAGCCATACCCATCAGATTGTATATTACTGGGGTTTCTTTCCTGCTAAGAGGCCAAACTGTGCAGTGGCATCATGGAGAGGATGGCAGACAAAGCCTGAAATATTTACCACAGTCGTTACAGTCAAAGTTTACTGACATCTGATATGAAATTTTAAAGATTGTATTAGCATGAAGCTATTGGTGCCTCCTGACGCGACGGCCCAGGTGTCACAGGTCCGTTGATCAGTCCTCCTGCCTGCTCCTTTTATTCAGCTGCAGTCGGAGCCTCCTACAACTGCCCAATGGGACATTATTGGCAAATCGTTCTTCTATTGTCTGAGGCATTCAGTTTGGGGCATTCTTCTCTTAGAAATGTGGGAAATATTATAAAGAGATCTCAGAAGTTGTAGAAGTTGAGCACGTTTCGGAATTTTCTCTCAAAGTTCCTTTGATTATGCAAAGCCTAATTAGCAAGCTAAATCACAACATGAAGAATGTGTTTGCTTTGCAAAATCAAATCAATTGCTCAATTTATGTTCCCTGCAGCTGCTACTTCCCAATTGTATAGAAGCAGGTCCATTCCAGCTGTGGATGTGAGCAGCTCTACTTGCTCCTCACTGAGAGCCGAGAGGTTTCAAACTCATCAATACGGACGCCAAGAACCAGAGCATGGAAGCAAATTTCTTAAAAAAAAAAAAAAAAAAAAAAGCCCTGAAAATTGACTAAGATTTGATAAACTATAGGTATTTAGCAAGCCTAAAATAGACTAGAACAATAGCATATTTCAAAGTTCATTCTATTATATTGATGTTTTATGCATCTCAAATGTGACACATTACATTAATAATGTATGAAAAATTATAAAAATATAACATTGAAAAATGTTTTTACTACTTTATACCAACTATACAAGAGCTATACCTCATTTTAAAAAGACAATCAGTTTCTGGTTATTAATTAACAAATGAACTCAGAGAACAGTCTCAGTAAATTTTTGCTGACTGGCATACTCAGGCTTTTATATCTGTGCAATATTGAATGTATAGGTGTTGGATTAATCTTTCTCATTAATATCTGTTTGCTTAATATATCCTTAGGAATTAGTCAGTTTCTAATTTTTCGTATTCTAGCAACCCTTTTTTTGTATTAATATGCCATTAGCATAGGAGTATAGCACACACAGGAATGTTAAACAAACCCTGTGTCATAAAATATGAATTCTCGCCAAGAGAAAAGCCTTAGACTAGAATGCTTACGGTGAATGCAAGTAGCATCGTAGAGGGTCTTAGATATAACTGTAATGTATCCCTGTTCACAGAGCAGGATTCCACCACCCCTCTCATTGACTAACTTTTCCTGTGTGTTGTGAAGTTTGGTGGACGCTGAGATTTTGGTCAAAATTATTTTTCATGCTATGGCACAAGCACATTTTGCATTTTTTATTGTTTCTGTACACTTGTCAATTTTTACCTCACATTTCTAAATTTCTACTTTCACTCTGGTAAGAGGTATACCTGAAATTTATTTTTTAGATTTACCTTTTATGTTTTAATTTTATAGATACATAACGTTTGTACATATTTACAAGTACATGTGATATTTTGGTATAAGCATACAATGTGTCCTGTCAAGTCAGGATACTTGGGATATCCATCACCTCAAACTTGTATCATTACTTTGTGTTAGTAACATTCCAATTCCACCCACCCCCCCATTATTTTGAAATACACGTTAAATTATTGTTAGCTATAGTCACCCTATACTGCTACTGAAAATAGATTCTGAAAAGAACAAAGGAATAAAAAGAGAACATAAAGTAACTGTAATAATATATGAGATTATTTGAAAATCTAATAGATTTGCATTCATACACTAAGATTTTTATTTGTGCATACAATACTTACTTTTGACCCAACATATTCATTAAAATTTAACTGAGGAAAGAATATTCATGTGGAATGTCTTCCAATGCCCTTATCACCAATTGAGGGAAGTTCCTGAGCTTCTCCCAGTACCCGAATCATGTAAGAATTGTTACTATGAATAAGAACCAGGCGATGAGGGCACTAAGGAGTGGAGACAATTCAGTGGTATTGATTCATCTTTCCCAAATTGTATTTCTCAAAATATCAGTACCTAGAGCTGATAACAATTTAAAAACAATTTAAATAACAATTTAAAAATAATCTTCAAAAACATTACATATTCTTTCTTTTGGAAATGAATTGTTAATCTGTCTGCTAGTGGATCTGAAATATCCTAACAGAAATCCTGTAAGTTTTTTGTTTTATTTTGCTGTGTTTTATTTTACTTTTTACTTGTCCAAATGTATTTGATAATAAAATGCTTTCTTTAATTATCAAGAATTGATAATTTCTGAAACAAATGTTTCAGAAAACATTGTGAAAGATGGAAATAGAGCTTTGGAAAAAACAGACAGGGGCCATGTGGAGGTGGGAATGCAAAGTTCCCAGGGCACTGGCCAGTCTCCCACCCCCGAGTGCCTTTTGGGCAAATGCCCAGCTCAGTTCACTCAGGTGTTCTCTGTTAAGGGTCGCCTATGCAAAAGAAAATCCTTACAAAGGAGTTGGGAGCCTAACAGTGAGTCTGACACTTCTAAGAGGAGCGTTCTACGACTGGCAGGGACCTTTCCCAGGAATGCCCAATTGTTTTTACCATACTCTGGAAAGTTCTCCCTGCTACGACATAGGTGCTTTCTAAAAGTCACGTTCCTCTTAAACCACAGCCAAGGCCCTGCAATCCTACCACTGAATGTTGATCCACACAAGTTTCTAAAACTATGTCATCCAAAACTAGTGCAATTTTGCTCCTTGGTAATTAAATTTAAATGTTTATGGAGTCCTTACCACATGTCCATTTCTATGTTAAGGCTAGAATTAGAAAAACTTATATATATATTAAAAAAGGCCTCCATGGAATGACAAGTTACCGTGAGATATAGTCATGTGACCCGTCAACCACAGTGGAGTGTAGTAAATGCTGCCCAGTGTAATAATGAAGGTAGCATGGAAACAGTGGGTTGTGGGGGCAAGACAGTCTGCTTGTGGAAGACACAGGTAAACAGTGGACAAAATTTCACAGAGTGACACTTAGGCTGGGGACCAAAAATAATTCACTCCATAGAAGAAAATGGAATGAAAGCTGACCTAGTACCATGCAGAGCCAACCCTTCATGCCAGGTTTGACCCCACACCACTGGTACCTAGCAATGGCCTTGAGTGGTAGCAGCTACTGAGATGGTCGTTTAACAAATACATCAAGCATTTACTACACATAACCATATTTATTAAGTGCTAGGTATATACTTATGAACATGGCACAAACTTTAGGCTCCAGTCTCTAACCTGAGAAGGCAAAAGAATAAACCCATGATATTAAGATAGACAATTAAAGGATGCATTTTTGAGAATGAACTGTATGCAGAATGCTCCATGACCCAGTAAATCAGTTCATTTAATTTATGAAGAATTGACTGTGTGCCAGACATGGTGGTAGATTATGAAACAAGATGATAAACAAGATTTATCTAGTTATTTCTCTCAGGAATGCACAGTTATAAACAGACTTCGATAAGGCTCTGACTCTACTTGTGAATGTGTGAGCACATGTGTGAGTATATGATATGTAATTTTAGGTGGTTTTATTCCTGTTAAATAACCCTACAGTGTGTCTCATTATCTATACAGGCAATGGTATAGCTTTAAGGCTGCAAAATGAATCCTTATAAATATTCATGGTGAAATTTCATATTATGCACTTGAATCCATGCACTTAAAATTAAGTAGAGCTCTCTGGTTGATATCTCTAGTCTCCTCACTATTGGAGAAATTTTCTCAATGTTTTCTTTGTATTTTGGATATTTTCTGCTTTTCCCAGATCCCTTTATCTAGAGATGGGAATGGGATAGGTAGATGAGGAAAACTTATCTCTGTTATTGCCTTTTTATTTAAAATTTTGCACACAGGTATTGCAATGTCATTTTAGATAATACATTCCACTCTGCCCTTCCTGTAGAAGTAAAACCTTGATGCTGATCATAGGTAAAGAGCTGCAGATAAGCTGTACATATTTAAGTAAGGCAATATTCTAAAAACGAGCAGTTATTTTTAAAATCAGTAATAAGGGTATGTGTGTGGATAAATCTGAAAAAAAAACCTTTAGAAAGTATACACATATGCACACACATACAAACAGGCTTTTTTAGGATGAAAGCTTTATTTCCCCCCACCAACCCACAAACAGTTCAAAAAGAATCAATAAAGGTCAAGAGATTCATCTTTGTAACTTTTATCTTATAAACAACGATTTATTTATCCCTTGTTTCTTAACGTGGTAAACTGGCCCTGCTTCATAATTAAGGTGTGGTCCCTGAGTTGTTGGAGGCCTTACTCTGGAGGTTGCAGAAATGCCCCACAGCATGTCACAGAGCCTCTTATTGCATAACTGAAGTATTTTGTGCAAATGTTAACAAGTCTGGAAGATCAGACTTCATCTCACACCAAGGTCTTAGCAGAAAATGCTAAGCTGCTTTCTACGCTGGCTGGCCTGCCCTTCTCCACACACATACACAGACCTCAGTTCAACTGGAAATTAGAAATGATTTCTAAACTTCTCTTACCTTTTTATATTTCTTTAATAAAAAAAGACTATTTCCTAATAATCATCCACTAATTAATAAAGCAGCCAGAGGTATCAACCATGTTCATAAATCACTACTCCATTAACATGAGACTATACATTTTCAAGAGGCCTCGGAAGTAATGAAGGTAACTTCTGCACCCGACTCAAGTGGGAACCTTAGAGTGAAATGATAATGTATCACTAGACGGAGTCATTGATGATATACAAGGGGATTTTTTAACAAATTGTTGTGACACTGCATACTGACTGAATTACGGATCTCAGTGCTCTACGTATTCATATTATAAAAACTTGTTGAAAAGTTACTGTTCTTTATCGCAGTGTAAAAATAGTCCTGCTTGAAGAATTGGCGACAACTTTGTGACACGGGAAACTTCATCTTTTCAAAAAATCTACTTGAGTTCTTATCTTCCTGCTTTTTTTAAACATAAATTTTCTTTTGTTGCTTACTTTACAAAGTGGTAACCATCTTCTCCAGCTTATCTTCTTCACGTTCTCCCAGACAGTAGTCTTATAAGATGCAAAAATTCACTCTGAACACCTGAGACTTGACTTCGGAGCAGCTGCTGTTTGTTAAATGTCCGCTTGTTGTCTGATTATTACATTTCAAAATAAAAGTCGCTTGCTGCATCTCTGAGCAACGTTCTAGTAACTGTCCAGTGACACACACTGAATTCTACATGTCCGTATCCGTAAGACTTCTAACCAATGTGTGTTAGTACTCACTGTGGTCTCAGCCACAGTCCTTAAGGAGTGGTTTAAAATGCTTACCTGGACAGTACTGGATCCCTTAGGAATTTCATCATTGTGAAATTTATGATAGCAAAGAAGATGGAAACATACCTTGGACTTTACCAATAAAATAGTTTGAAAAAAGGTGTCATAATCCTTTTTCCTGGAAAGACTTAAAGGGAATATATTTCAAAAAGTATCAGTTAATCAAAAGACGAAATTTTGATTCTACAATTCCAAATATGGGAGGTTTAGAGAGCAAGAAAAATAAAATTTACAGATTAGAATTAATATTAATATTTTCAGAAAGGCACATGATATGTACAAACTAGCATATAAGGAATAGTGGTGAAGGCCTTTTGTGGATAAATCTATGGAGTCTGGATTTGAAAATCTCTTTTATCTCCAACTCTGTAATGTTGAGTAAATTATATAAGCACTTGAAGCGTCTGTTTCCTCATCTGTAAATAGGAATAATAAAAATGTCCATCTCAAAGTTTCTGATGATTAAATTATATGACATTTATAAAGAGAGTATTTCAATGCCTGGTTTATAATAAATATTCCATGATGTTAAAAAGTAGGCAAAGGGACACTTGAAAAAGGATAATTATAAAAATGAAAAGAATAATGCCAGTAATATTAAAGTATCAGAGCCATGGACATTTTGAAAATATTTCAAAGAAAATACAAAGCTCATAATCTCATTCAGCGTTGAGATCTTGCTAATAAAACCTTCCCTGGCCACTGATCTAACAATGAAAGCCTCCCCTCCACACATTTTCAAACTCTCTATGCCACTTCCCTTCTTAATTTCTTTCCATTAAGCACCCAGACCAGCTCCTGCTCCATCGTAGGTACTAATATTTGTTTGTTTACTGACTGATTGAATGAATGAATAAATACACAAAATGAATGACAGATGGAGGAGGAAAATATGGAATAAACTCATCACCCAGAGAAAGTGCTTTAAAGTTAACTGACAACAGAAAGTCGGACTCTTCATACTTTAATTTATCTTCTTCCATAACAACGTTTTCAAAATGGAAAAAATGTGAGCAAATGTTAAAAATGAAATCAATCAGTGTACAAGTGAGGATAGACCAGTCTGTGCTAGAGTGAAAATAAAGCCGATAACTTTACACTCCAAAGTGGAGCTGGGTCTCTCCTTGGTGGTGGACACAGCTTTACAGGCTGGGCTTTGCATTGCTATGGAGTTTGGTTACAGGGTAGCCAGGTTCGCTACGGAAAGGAAGGGTGGGGAATTATGGAAGAGTTTTATGCTCAGAATTGTAAAGTAATTATGTTTTGTGTGTATGTGTCTCTATATATCTATTTGTATTTATGTCATGTATCTTCTGGAATTACTGGCCTTTAAAATGTAGTCACATGGTTCAATCACATACCTGCAAGGTAGGCTGGGAAAATGTAATCCTCCAGGGTGCCCAGGAGAAGGAAATGGTCAGGTGAGTACCCCAGGCAGTCTCTGACACAACACTCAAAACAGATAACCACTTTAGGGAAATTCCAGTCCCAAACCCAACTGATTGCTATCATCTTAGATACAGAACTTGCCTTATATAAGAGTAAGAAACGCTAAAACTAATCACATTTAAATTTAAAAAAAAAATAGAAGTGATGGCCAAAAAAAATGAAGGTGGGAAATAGTTTCTCAAATTTTGTTTTCACCAGAGTGAAAAAGAGTATTTCTAAAACATGCAAGTTGGGAAATAAATAAGTTCTCTGTCAAACTCTGGAAAAAATGAAGAATCAGATGGTTTATGAACCTTCCAAAAGTAAGTGGAAATAGCATAATTATGGTTGGCATGATTATCAAATTGTTCATGATCTAAGAAGGATGAGATGGACGGGAAGGGAGTGGATAAAAAGATGACACTTCAGATCCTTTGAATTTGCTGGAACAGAGCGACCAAACTCTTGTCCCATGTTCGTAAGAAAAAAACAGAGGTGCTACTAGACTACAGTCTCTGTGTAAATTAACAATGTGAGAAATATGATAAAGAAATTAATCTGTTCTCAGAGAACACAGTGGTAATATAATATTGAGTTCCACAAAAATTAGTTGTTTATTAACTCTATTAAAACATCGCAAGGCTTGTCATGTCACAATGTGATTCTACTTAATTTTTCACACCCAAAGGGCAACATTTTTAACTAACTGAATTTATAATATTTCTGTTAAAACCTATTTCTTCTGTAATTGCTCGTCTGATTAATGACTGTAGTGTCTATCCAGCTCACAACTAGGAACTCGGGGGTTGCTCTCCATTCATTCCTGTTTCACCTTCTATGTTTTATGGGTCATTGTGTCCTTTGATTACATTTCCTGTCTCTGGCCCTCCATGTTTTATTTTCTTCTGTAACATTACAATAATCTCTCGCGTTGCCTTGCTATTTCCAGTGCCAAGTGTCTCCAATTTAATCATCATACTACTGGGAGTCATATTTCTACAACATGATAGGATTAGATTATTCCCTTATGTACTATCTTTTCCTTGTCTTTATCCTCTGTAGGACACATTCTAGATTCCTTAGAAAGGCATGCACCCACATACAAAAAAAAAAAGGAAAAGAAAAAAGACATGCACATTATGGCCCAGTGCAGTATTATTCCAACAGAAGACAATGATCAAGTCGTTGTTGCAAAATAAATGTACTCTTTTGTAACCAGCATTTAAAAAATTAAAATAGAATATTAGAACAGAAACATCCATGCATGTGTAGAAGAAAGGTAACTGTCATTCTGTGGAACTTGATATACCCACCCATGCACGCACACGTGCACACTCACACACACATACACGCCCAAAGCAATGACGTAAGATTCATTCCTTACTGAAGAGTTGAGATTTTTAAACATTTCTTTGAAGGCCATTTGCATGGTGGTTAAGAGAGGGTCTGCAATTTACTAGTTACGTAACTTTGAGTAAACGAGTTAACATTTCTCTACTCCAGTTCTCTCATTTATAATGGGACTAAGAATGAAATATGTCTTCAGCATTATTTTGAAGATAAATGAGTTAATATGTATACAAATTGCACAGAAAACCGCCTGACTCAGAGTATATGCTCACTAAATGTTATTGCATTTGGGAAGGTTATTTCATTTGGTTATTGCTTTCATCAACCCTGAGGCCCTCTCTGTAGCCTCACTTTTATTTACCCTTCCTTACCTCACAGGCTTCACCACAGCCTCTTTAAGCCATGTCCTTAATGGTCTTTGAGAATGCCATCAAGTTTAGCACCTCACGTAGGAAAAATGTGGGTAGAGAGAAATAATATACTTTGTCCAAGTTCAGAGCCAGCTACTCTGGTTGCAGAGGGTCAAAGTTCCTGTTCTTAACCGCTGTATATCACTTCCTCTATTACCTTTGCTGGGATCATCACCACAACCATTGACAGTGCTAACGTCATTTTCCCTGACCTTTGTTATATGTATGCTCACTAAAACGGCCAACTATTTCACCACGCGTCTGTCTTTAATGTTGCCGTTTCCCCCCAATACTTGACCTGCCTTTCTCTCAAGTTTTCCTGGAGGAGTTCCACATACATATCATTCTAGACTCTGTGCATAAGTTTCCTCTCTAAATGAGATTCCTGGCAGACACAATTAGTTATTATTTCATTCCCCACCCCCAAAAGTACTTTATGATTTCTTGCACCAGTATTTTTTAATTTGTGTTTTAAGAAACAAGTCTTACGAGATGGTTGCAAAACTGATCAGCGTTATCAAATTTGGGGAAATGCTGCATAGGTTTTTTTTTTTCCTTTGAAAAACCACAAACTATATTAATTTTTTTTCTTTTTTAATTTATTTTTATTTTTTATTAAATCATAACAGTGTACATTAAGGCTCAGAGAAGACCTGAAGGAAAGATGGTAATTTTTATTTTCTTTAATCCTTTTTTCTCAGATTTTAAAAATAAATATTTAGTCACATTTTGGTATAACACTAAGGACACGCTTTTAAAAATACTGCAATTGTGGCATTTATTTGCCTAAGTTGGGATTCTTCTTCCTCCCTATACCTCTCTCTAGAGTATGATAGCTGATGTTTGTTGTTTTGACTGCACAATCAATAATGGAACATTCTTCATGCTTTGGAATAACTCTTAGCTATTTGGGAAACAGAAACTCACCCACCCCCCATTACAGCAGGCGTAGCTGTATTGCCTTTTGACACTGATGCCTAATTACCTATTTTTATTTGAGAATTTTACAGTGGAAAGAAAATTATGAGAGTGCAAGAACATTTACTGCTATTTACAGCAATGGCTGTGGCTACCAGCTTCCAGTACCTTTTGGGATTATTTTTTTTCTTATGTTTCTCACATTTTGCTACACAACAGCCAATCATAAAAGCCTCAGTGGTGTGCGATGGAAGTTTTGGCTTCTAACTCATGTGTTGGGTATTAATTGGGGTTTAGTTGAACTGGAATGGCCATGGTGGGACTTGTCTCCAGACCATGCCAAGGCTTTAGGTTTCCCTCACGTGGCTCAGATTCTTCTGGACCCATCAGGATACCTAGGGCTTGCAGATTCAAAGCCATTGGTGTCTCTTTCCCACTGAGATCCCACGGGTCTCAGCAAGTCACATAGCCTGTCCCAAAGTCAAGATATTAGGAACACGCTTTCTTCTCCCATGAGACCATGATAAGGAGAATGGACAAGGGAGAGTACAAGACTATGTGTACTCTAAGCACACATTTTTGTGACTGACTCTGAGCTAAACCTTAACGCCCTTGGTTCTAATCTAAGAGAAGGTTTCTGATAGCTCACAGCAAACAGTGACTTATCAGATGATATGAAATCATGTGGGCATATGGGAGAGAGTCTTTAGGTACAAAGATGAGGTCATCAAATGACCTCAGCAGCCCCTTTACACCTGAGTACATCCAATTTCTCATTAGCAAATCTTCTGTGATAATTATACTCACTCATCAAGTATTTGTTATTGGAAACATTGATCATTGTTTAGGATACGATTTTTTAGAAATACACTTTTAAAATAGTAAGTCTAATCTTTCTTATCATATAAGTGTCTAAGAATTGTTGGGTTTTCATTTCAAATTGATGGTTAATAACATATTTTAATCTAAAAATTTCACTAAAATATTCACTTCTATAAATATGAGGCACCCGTGATGGTATGTATGAATTTTGGTTGCTATTTTCTTCCCAATTAGAAACCAAATTTGGAGAGGGAGTCTCCAATTACATTGGTAAGTGTCATGTAATTGAGCTCCAAACTGTTTTTTTACACAAATGTCGTAGTCCTCTGGGTTGCTAAATATGTAACTAGTACCTTATAAGTTTGAATATTTAAAAGAATGCTTCTCCACTTGAAGGTTGACAATATATATTATACTTAAATAGGATGCGAGATGGCAATTAAATATGGAAACTAAGGCCTGAATGAAAAAGATATATAATATTAGGTGGGGAAACAAGCACGCCTGATGATCAGCGTGAATTATTCTCGGTGTGCTGTCCCTTAGAGTTAGGAAGTTGAGCGTGTGTGGTGATGCATCTGTGACTGCTGGAGGGAATGGAGTGAGAGCATTACTGCCTATCCAAAAAGAAATGACATTTCAAAATTCCTTGTAATGCAAGATAATGAGCTGATGTGATTATGCGCTAATCGACTCCATTACAATGCACACAGGGCTGCTTTGGGGTCAGGCTGATATTCCTCTTCTCACTCTCCACGTGCCACTAGGTTACTCAGTTGTCTCTCACTTTTTGCTGTTTTTTGTGCAGATTTGCTGCATTTTGTGTGCTTACTTTTGTTCTAAAAGAGTCTTTTGTGTGTATGAATTATGGCACAAGTTGGTATTGGGTGTCTGAAAAGTAAGTATAAAATCAATGCTTTGTAAGCTCTGAAAAAATATATTGACTACCTTGTAAAGAGATGCATCGTTGCCAGACACAGTCAGGGGGTGGCCAATACTCCTGTCACTGTCTGCACTAACCAGGACGGCCTCTCCAAACTGTGTTTTCCCCCCTAAAGCTGTAATTGTTTGTGGCAGGTTATGTGCACCCTAGAAGTTCTATCAGTTAAGGTTTCAGGTTAGTTGCATGTCAAACAAAACCGAAACATACTGGTCTTCTGAGATCCCACCAAAGTCCTTGCCAAGAAGTAAATTCAGAATAATTCTGGTCATGGCAGTACAGATAAATATCTCCAGAGACAAACAAGAAATGAAAGTGGGAGGATGAAAGTGATGAAACCTCTGGTCCAGAAGAAAAAGCAGTGGGAGGGAGAAATCGGGGATCTGTAGAGAGGTAGGCACTACAAGTCCCCATCCGAGAGGTGCCCTCAGAATCTATCCCTGAATCCAGGCCTACTAGGGGGGACATACATGGCTTTCTCTCTTTAATGCTTGTGAAATAAGACATGAGTAAACGAGAACCCTCTCATGTATAGAAAACAAACATAACCAGCAATTATAATATGATCTATTTAATAAGAATACTGGAGTGCCCAGGTGACTGTAAGAACGGAAGTATTTGAATTGTCAGAGAATAATTGCACCTGGCAGAGTTAAACAGGCATGGAAGGAACACTTTATTCCAGAGATTTGCAAGAAAAGAGAGTTCAATCCTTCCCCCCTGTTTCCATGGAAACAAAAGGTGAGGGAGTTTATTGTTGCTGTTGTTTGTTTTTACTTTTAAAGCGTCTTATTATGTACCAGAGGGTAACAAACAATGGGATTGGTAAACATTTATAGGGCTCAAAAGCGAAAATTTTATAAAATAAACTCATACATCTAAATCACATCTCATCTCCCGTGCCATCCCTGGCAGCCCAACCCTTACATGCTTCCAGGTAACCATTTTTATTAATTTCGGGTTTATTTGTACAGTGTTCTTTCTTGTTTAAAAAAAAAAAAAGAAAAACTTCCTTGTGTCCTATACATAAGGTGGTAGAGTCTGTAAGCACTGTGGTGAGCTGGGGGAAGAGCCCTAGAGGGAAGTTGGCTTGGGGCTTGGGGAGAAGCTGGGTGGGTGAGATAGGCACTTCCTCTGCTTATTGGTGCTTATCTCAGTCAGGCTCCTACCCTCCTCCCTGAAGGGTTTTGGGATGAGCTAGACCATGAGATTTGGCATCTTTGCTAAGCGGTGCTTTTCTAAATTAGGTTCTTTTCAAAAGAATGGTTTCCACCTGTCGTAAAAGACGTCCCTGAGTTTCCTCTTAAAGGAGGAATGCTCTAAGAAAAGGGAGGTCAGGGCTTGCACTGGGAAGAAGCCTGAAGCTGAATCAAGCTGAGGGAGCTTTAACATCGTCTAGCTGCAATCTGTTGATGTTGTTCAGAATTTCTAGATCATGATGATGATAAAATTCAAATCAGTTTTTAAAAGGCCTCTTAGTTTTCTTTAGAAGAAGGGACTTAACAGTCAATATACCCCTACTGCCCACACCTCAGGGCAGACTCCCACTGGTAGGCCACTGTGGGTGAGGTTAATCTTATGAACTTAATAAGAATTTTAAATATATCTGTTTCATATTCTCAAAGATACATATGAAGTCATGGTATTGTCTAAAGTGAACAAGAAGTTACAAATCAAAGTAGGTAAAAGTGAAACGCAAGGAAGTGCAGAGTGTATGAAAAGAAGCAGTGAGACCTATTGCAAATTAAAATTGTGTTTCCAGGAAGAAAGATTTCATTTGACTCATTTCTAGAGAATTAGTGACTTGGTGAGGGGTAGTATGATAGTAAGAGGACCAATAAATACGTAATTTACTTATTGTAATGTGAGCACTTTACAGATAACTTTTATTTTAATTTTTCGTCAGTGTTATCTTTGTCTTGCTATGTAAAGCTTTGATTCAACAAGTATTGTTAGATACTTAGTCCAAGTTAATCATTTGTACCCATCATTATTAAGTCCACTCGGGCTTATTAAATGATGGGTACAAATGATTAGGTTTAAAAACCCAACTATATTTTCCTTATGTTTATAAAAATTCTGGGATAATTTATATTAAAACTATAGAAAATTTCAATGTTATTGTTAGGTCAAAATACAAAAATTAATAACTTTTCTATATGCCAGTAATGATCGAGCTAGAAAACAGAATTTTCAAATACTGTTTTTGGACTCTTAAATTACTTAGAAATAAATCTGCAATCTATGCAAGATCATATGAAAAAAGTTATAAAGCACTGATAAGCTTCAGAGATGGTTACGATATGCTCAGGAAGGCTCAGTATCTTGAAAATGTCGGTCTTCCCCAATTAATCTGTACATGCAATGCAATTCCAATGAAAGTTCCAACAGGTATTTTTCAAGGAATAAGATAAGCTTCCTTAAGAAAGCACTGACATGCACAAAAGATCAAAAGCAGCAAAGGTGATTTGAAGAATAATACAACATAATGATTTTTTTCTCAAAAACATCAAAATATGCTATCATAATGTCATTATTATTAAGACAATTGCTTTTAGATGAATACAGTGAAGAAACAGAATAGGGAGCCCGGAAATAGACCCCCATATGCCTGGAGAGTGAAATCTGAGTGAGATAACATTACCAATCTATGGGGAAAGAAGGGTCTCTCAAAAAAGAGACTGAGATAACTGGTCAAATGGAAATTTATCTAGTGGAAAAAAAAAACATTAAAATAAACAGAGTTCTTTGCAGTAGAACTATGTACAGGTGTAAACACACATGCAATTTATAACTGAATTAAAAACTTGGAAAAGCATTGACCATCTTAGGGAAAAAAGAAGAACATGTTTATAATTTAAAGATAAAACGTTTTCTCTTAGCCCATTCTGCAAATGAACAAGTGTGTAAATTAGGAGTTAAGGGAAGCCATAAATGAGAAGATCTTTAACCAATGGAAAATATAGTATAGAATGAATATTGTGGCCCTCTCAATGTATGAGCCTTTACACACATTTCAAAATAGAACATTGGGAAAGTTGACGACTAAAAGAAACTGGGAATCCACATAACAAAACATAATTGTCCAAGAAATACATGAAAAGAAGCTAAACAAAAAAGAAGACTATTTTGCCCACCAAAGTGGTGGTGTACAGAACGCTAACAGAAACAAGGACTGGTGCAAAAGTGGAGAAACAGCTCAGTGCCGATGGGTGTGTCCACTTGTAATTTGGAAGAGCAATGAGATGAACAGGTAAATTGTAAAACCCCATACTCTTTTATCCAGAAATTCCATTTATAGAGGTATTCCTAAAAAATTCTCAACTCATTTGTGTCTAGAGACACGTACTTTTCTTATTATAGCATTGTTTATAGCAACAAAAATTAAAAACACCCACGATATCCCTTATCGGAAGATTGGATAAGTCAATTTTGGTAGGTTTATGTATAATGATATCAAACAGCATTTAATGTGACTGAATTACTGCTAAATTAGAGTTAAACATATTAGCATGGAGAGACCTCAGAAATGGAATATAGGACAAAGGGAATGATTACAAAATGATAATTATAATGTGATACTTAAACAGAAATTGAAAATATGCCAAATTTCTATCTTGTTTATGAATTCTTTCATATGCAAAATAGTATAAAATGATGGAAAAGATCTTTAAAAAACTTTAGGTTGGGAGAGAAAAAAGACATTCATAGAGGATCATACAAAAGTCTTCAAGGATATTTACGTTGTTAGGGTTTTAGGGTTCCTCCCATACCCCAATTCAGATATTGAAATCCTAACCACCAATACCTCAGAATTTAACTGTATTTGGAAGTGAGGTCATTGTAAACATAATTAAATAAGTCTATAATGGAGAAAGTGATCCCTTAATTGAATAAAACTGGTGTCCTTATACAAAGGGAAAATTGGGGCATAAATGCAACAGGAGAAGACCAAGTGGAGACAGGAGTTACCCTGCCATAGCCAAGGAATTGCAGAAGACTCCAGACGGGCTGGAACTGACCCCTCCCAGCACCTCCCCAGTAGAACGTTCCTGCTGACACCTAATTTCAGACTTCTGCTTTCCAGAATTATGAGGCAGCACATTTTTGTTGTGAAAGTTATTCAGTCTATGGTACCTTTCTATGAAGCTCTAGCAAACTCATACAGGTTTTTTTTTCTTAAAAATTATGTATGGTTAGTATTGCAAAAATTTAAACATTGATAAACTTTTGAGCAACTTGTAGGAAAACAAGTTTCCAACATTTATCAAAAACCTTCAAAACATTCTCGTTTCTTAAGTAAATCTATTTCTTGAAATTCAGTCTAAGGAAATAATCAGAAGTTGTTTTAAAAGATGTTGTCCAATATGGCCATCACCCACCTATGATAGTAAAAATCTAGAAACTACCTAAGTGCCCAACAAGTGGAAAATTACTTCGTAAATTATAGTGCTGTGTGTTGTGCAATCTTTTTAGTAAACTTGATTATGAGTTTTCAGTGATGTCAGCATGCTTCTGATCCAGCATGACTCAGCTCTCCTAATTATGTGCATAGAATGGATTCAACTATGTGAACAATCATTGAAAAAGGGCAACATACCAAATATAGGCAGAGTACATGTCTTCAAGTGACGGACTAATGGTCCATTTTTATCCTCAGGTTGATACTGGCACTCATTTCTCAAGTTTTCTCCCAAAGAGTATATTATGTTGCAGTAATGAAACACATTTCTAAACAGATAACTTTTATTTTAATTTTTCATCAGTGCTATCCTTTGTCTTGCTATGTAATGCTTTGATTCAACAAGTATTGTTAGATCCCTACACTGCCCTGGGCAGAAGCTGTTAGGAAAACCCGATCACAGGAATATTCAGACATGTGTGCAGTCTAGTTAACATCAGGACAGAGAAAGTAATGTGAGGAGGTTCGCATCTCTTCTGGATCATTATAACAGGCCCTCAGTGCTTCCCCGCGTCCTGTATACTGCCTGTGGTTTATTTTCTGCGCAGTTGCCAGAGTGTTCTGTCTCCAGCACAAATTTGATCATGCCTTTTTCTTCCTAAACTTATTTGGCTCCCCTTTGCCTGCAGCACTGATTCTCAACCATGACTGCACATTAGAATCGCCCTGGTAAGCTTTTATAAATCTCCAGTGCCCAGACCTTCCTCCCTCAGAAGATCACAGTTTCTGATTTAATTAGTCTTGAGTGGCGCCAAGGCTCTATTTGTTAAAGCTCCCAGAATTAGTATTTTAGAATGGCATATAATCATGGTGGCTACCATTCCAGCCCTACTTCTTACCACTTCCTCTAAGCAGACTATGTTGCAGACTACTCTTGACGGTGCCATACTGATTCTCAACTCCATATTTACCTATGATTTTCCTTTGTTCTGAAATGCACTTTCTTCCCGTGTTACCTGACATCCTTCTAGACATCCTTTAAAATTCTGTTCAAACAGTCACTCCTCTGCTTTCTCTAAGGCAGAGTCAAGTGGCTCTACCCACACAGCTCCAAAGAAGCCCAAACAAAGCCAAACATGGAGAGATTTCATCCTGCAGCAAAGGTGATAGGGTAGTTTGACATTTCAAAGGCAGAACTATCACTCTGATTAGCCCTCAGTACATCCTTTGGTAAAAGTCCCTTTACCTATCTTTCTCCCACACCAGACAGGGAGCTCCTTGGAGGCAAGAATTTTATCATGTTGATCTTTCTATATCTTTGCACTTTGTCCAATATCAGGCCATTCATAGATTCTCAAGCTGTGTTTTTGTTTGTTTGTTTGTTTGTTTTGTAGTTTTTGGCTGGGGCTGGGCTTGAACCTGCCACCTCTGGCATATGGGGCCAGTGCCCTACTCCTTTGAGCCAAAGGAGAAAGAAATATAAGAAATAACCATCAATCCAGTATGTAACAAATGCCAAATAAATGGTATAAAAGAAAATGTGGCAGGAATTCAATGGAGAGCAAGGCTGTTGGGCAAAGTTCCCATTGCATCACAAAACAATGGAAAGTTTCGGGTTCACATAGACCAGAGTGCCACTTGCTAACTATGTGACCAAGAAGAAATTACTTAACATTTCTAAGCCTGGACTTCCTGGAGTATTGTAAGGATAACCATCTTAATTTCATAGGGCTCTCCGACAACCCTGGAAGGGACAGGGGGCCTCTGAACGTTGCTTCTTGTCCCTCTTCTTCACTCTTTATATTTTTGTAATTCATACTTTCTGGACAAGCTCTATCCTCCCTGGAGGCAGAGACATTATTTTACTCATGAGTGCTATTTCAGAGGAAAGAACAGTGTCTAGCACAAAGCAAATGCTCAAAAACTAGTTTTTGGACTAAAGTAGAAGTTGCGTAAGATTGAAGTTTAGCTTGCATTTAGATATAGGAAGATGTAGGGAAAATGTGAGTGAGAATAAAACTGAGAATGTAAGGGCCACCAATAAAGTGTGAAGAGCAAAACAATCCAGGCGATGGTTCCAGGGAAGAAGTCGGCTCAGTGAAAGAGGCAACTGAAGTAAGGAATTTAAGGGAAGAGTGATCAGAGAGGAAAGTTCATTCCTGGTGGTGAAGCAACAAAAACATAATATGAGATTTCGCACTTACATAATGGGGAACTATAGAAGTATTCTGAGCAGCAGCGTAACGAACGTGCTCAAGACGTGCTCAGCTCAAGACTCAAGGCTGTGCCGAGATTTGTGGGGGGGGGATGAAACAGAGGGAAATATGCTTTTTAAGCATCAAGAACACTTGCAAGAACCATCATTATTATTAATCATTGATGTGATAGAGTCCTGAAGCAGAGTGACGTCAAAGAAAATAACCATGAAGGCTTGACTGCAATTAATATTCCATGATCCATTCATAGACTGTGATAGAGGAGGTTATAGAAAGCATGGAAAATAAGAAAATAAGAAACTAAGCTAGAAAATGAAGGAGAGGAACTCAGAGAGGGGATAAACTCAGCATTTGGGAAGTGGTAGTGGTACATCCAAATAAATGACCTGTAGGCATTTAGGGAGCTGGGACTGGATAAACTGTGTAATTGGACTATTGTCACCTAAGTAATAACTTACAGGATCATAATAGATCTTATAACTGACTCAACATGAAAATGACAGTGACAGTTGGCCAACATTTGTCTTTCAGAAAAACAAACTAATAGACATTTGTAGCCAAAGGAAAAGCACACACCTTGGCATGTTTCACAGAATTTCAGTGTTTTGTTTTGTTTTGTTAACTAGGAACAAGGCTTCAGGAAAAAGCCAAGTTCTCTCTAAATTTATCTAAGGCAATTATTTTAGAAAGACAATTCGAGAAATGATTTTTCATCATGTATATTTATTACTAGAACATGGGACTTTGCCATGATTGTCCATGATTTACTTTCCGAAAACTAGATAGTGATTTTTTTATATTCATATGGGTAAAAGTTAATAATGAGTTAATAATAATGTTCCTTCCATTTATCTCCTGTAAAATGGTTAGAATTGCATGCAAATGTTCGCTATGTAATTTACAGATAATTCTCGGTACATTTCCTTTTTATAGAAATGAAATTAAATGGCAGCGGTGTTATTATTTAAATCTGAAATAATTCTGAATTATTCAAAAAGTACCATTTTCCAGCATTCTTCCATCTGTGCCTTTGATCTGGATGAAATGATGAGAATTCTCTCTCTTTACAAATTAATGTCCAATTAAAAGCAGCTCCTGGGAATGTGGGTGCTGATAATTTTAATCAGGAACCATGGAATGGTTTATCTCATTAAGTACTTGGAAGAGGTAGAATTTCATGGGCTCTTAAACATAGGGCTTTTTAAAATAAAATTGAACATATCCAAAACAACTGAATATGTTATCTGTAAGGTTACTTGAATAAAAATATCCTTTCAGTGTACATTTTCATGTCAGCCTTGAAAACTAAATGTCTGGATCTGTCCTAGTGGAATGTATACCCTAGTCTATCATTTCTTTTTTTTTTTTCTTTTTTTCTTTTCCAGATAATGATATCCTTTGAAACTGAAATACACTAAAACATTCTATGTATTATTGGAGTGTTTTTTCCTAAAGAAACAAAAAGGCAGTGGAAAATTTCAAACTTACAAAAATATAAACTCAGAATTGATCCTGAAGTTCCTCAAATTCAAAAAAGAAGCAAAAAGAGGGAGAGAAAAATGTTCTCTGAATTGGACAGTGTGTGCTACCCCCGTTGGGTGGAAACCTGTCTTACACTGGAGGCTGCTTTTGACAAATGTAGGGACTTCTGCTGAAATGAGAAAGACTTTGCCAGTCTCCCCGCAGTACTGCGGTTAGCTGACAGATGTTAAGCAAAGCTCCTTACTCTGTGACCTCTTTTTATTATGCTTTATAAGTAGCTTTCCCCTTAAAACAATAGGCAAAGAAGATCCTGGAAGTCATCTTTGCAATTCATATATGACAATGCTGCCAGTCCGAGATCCTCAAACCCTAGCTCCTCAAAGGTGTTTGTCCTTCAACTATCAAGCTATAAAATATACAATTCCACTTAATGCTTTTGCCTCCACACATGCAAGTAACTGGTGAAACAGTAAACAAGACGGTTTCCTATATTTGGAGAGAAAGAGTAGAAACATGAATTAAAGTCTTTGCTTCTGGAGCAAGGTCCCATTTTAAAAAATGTTTAAGAACTAAGGTAGAACTAATTGTCATTAATGAGTTTGAAGTCTCTAACCATCTATTTATTTACATCCTTATTAAGTGAACAGATCCATGCTCGGAGGCCGAGATGGTTAAGCATTGTGGCTACGAGATTTATGAGATTCCCACCAACCCTGCTCTGGTGCCTTCTACTTCCCTCCACAGATGGTCCTCTCAGGAAAGTCCAATTGAGTGTGTTCAATGAGCCTCTGCTCTGCAATGTCACAGGGGATCCCAGGAGCTATCTCCTTCACACCTTACCTGGAGAAACTAATGTTCTATAACAAATTCTACTTTTAGCCAAGCCGGAAGGAAAAATGATCTGTCCATATTTAACAAGAAAGCCATCTGGATGGAGGATGGAGGGCAGGGGGAGGGAAGCTGCACTTGTTACCTCATGTCGTGACCACGGGGCTGGGGCCCATTACACTGAGACCAGAGGAGAGGACCTCAGATGTCACTCACCTCCCACAGACTCCCATTGTTTTCTTAAATTTGCAAAGAAGACATCTTTTATTTTTCTTTCCCCAGAAATAAAATTTTAAAGGTCAACTATTTTGGATATGATGTAAGCATTCTAGATTACCTGCTTTTTGATAGAAGAAAAAAATATCTAGTATTTTTGTCTTTAAAGCATGTTTATTTTATTTGTCTTAAACCTTTTACTTCTACCATTTTTCCCCGAAAATAAGACACTGTCTTATATTTATTTTTTCTCAAGAAGACACACTAGGACTTATTTTCAAGGGATGCCTTACTCTCCATGCAAAAATGCATCTGTAGATATGCTGCATAGCCACGCCCATCACTAGGTCTTCTTATTGGGGTAGGGCTTATATTTAACAAATGCATAGAAATCCTGCTAGGGCTTATTTTTTGGGTAGGTCTTATTTTCGGGGAAACACGGTACATCTCAGAGATGCTTGACAGCTGAGCAAACCTTAAAGCTACTAGCTAAACATTTGAGTGCATAGAACTACTTCCTTTTTCTCTATTTTGTAATACTAATCTTAGTTGGTAAATCCTCTGAACTCACAACAAAGAAAATGTAATAATAGGAGAAAGACTCTATAGCAAGTCTTCTGCAATTAATTTGATAAAACCGCCTATCTGGTAAAAGACTTGTTAGTACAATTTTTATTTTTAAAAAAATTTCCTTTGAGAAGAATCAGAGTTGAAAAAATAAAATATGTCAGCAGAATCAAAGGCAATTATTCTACATTCCATAACTATGTGAGGCAGGATTGAAAGCAAAGGCTATCTTTGAGTTTCATATAATTGATCTATATCCTCGAGAGATCATTCTTGAATACTAATCAAATGGTTTATCTCAAAAAGGTACTTTGGCTTTTTTTCCTGAAAAATTTGGATACTCTCATCAGCAAACTGACAGGACGAGCTGACAGAATGCAGAGTCAGGCTCTTCTCTCCTGCCCCCTTTATCAGTTACCTCAAATCCCTTTAGCAGAGTCGGGCTCTTCCCTCTCTGCCCCCCTTCATTTAGCTACCCCTAATGAATATCTGTTCTCACTGTAGTCGCTACCTCCCCAGCCTCCAGCTGTTGTAACTTTGTGACCTGAACGTCTTCTTAGTCACCAACAGTCTACAAGAGCATTGTATGGTTGCCAACACCTTCCTAATTGCCCATCCGGAATCTCACCCTAGAAAAAACAAACCTTTGGGTATCAGAGCAGTTTGAGATCTTCCCCCCACCAAAAAGGAGAGAAGTGAAGAATCAATCCAAGTGGAGAGGACCAGCCCTTCCCACCGACCCCCTTTTACACAACCTTGAGAAAGGTCGTCAGTACTATGAACCAAGGATTTAAAACTGTCTTGGCCATTATGCTAACAGGTGGAGTCTTGTGTCGAAGAGGTAGCAGGCCCAGGGCACATGGGGGTGCTCTTTCTTCTCTAGAGCAATTTCTGAAAGGACATTGGGGAAATAGGACACTGGGATTTGTTTTTCCTTAGAGACGCCTACATATTTTATTGTCTATTTCTTCTTTCTGTCTTTCTCTTCTTTGTCTCCCAAACTACCTCCAAAATAGAACAGATCCTGCAGGTTTCCTCAAGTCTGGGGAGCAACGCTTTGTCTCATTGGTCCCCTCCCCTCTGGTTTCTCTCTCTCTTTTTTTTGTTTTAGAAGACAAACTAGCTCACTTAAGCAAGACCATTTTACGATGGAACTGCCTTGAGATTTGATGACAAAGCTACAGTGTGGAATAAAACCATTCTGTGTACAAAAATTTCCCTAATGTTCTTTTCCGTTGGGAGGCTTAGGCAGATGTCTGATTGATCAGAATAAGTCCAAATAGCAGGCTTCAGGTTAGTTTTATTTCTTCATGATGGTATTTGTATCTGACCCTGGTTCTGAGTGATCTTTAATTTGCTCTTATTTATAAACATCATTTCAATCTACCACCATTATTTGCCTCATTCCTATGAGCGAAACACAAGCATAGCCCAGAGATACTGCTGTCTCAGGCCTAGACCACAGGAAAGAGAGTATCACAGTGAAGTGAGTCACCTGGATATTTTGGTTTCCCAGTGCATATCAAAGTATATTTACACTATACTGTATTCTACTAAGTGTGCGATAGCATTTATAAAAAGAAAATATGCATACATTAATTTAAATATTTTATTGCTAAAAATTGCTAATGATTATCTGTGCCTTTAGCAAGTCATAATTTTTTTACTGGTAGAGGGTCCTGCCATGATGTTGTTGGCTGCTTCCGATCAGAGTGGTGGTTGCCAAAGGTTGGGGTTACAGCAATAAAGTTTGCCACAAAAATGGACTCTTTCTTTTACTAAAGATTTCTCCATAACATGCAATATTGTTTGGTAGAATTTTACCTTCAATAGAACTTCTTTCAAAATTGGAGTCATATTAGGTAGAGTGTATAAAACCTGGATGAAGGGCACACTTATGTGTATAACTCTGACTCAATCCATACAAAAACGGAGCATGTAAACAAAACCTGTGTACCCGCTAACACTCTGGGATTTAAATAATTGGAGTCTATCTTCTCAAACCCTGCTGCTGCTTTATCAACCATATTCTAAATTCTCTGTTGTTATTTGAATAATTCTTACGCCATCACCAAGAATAGATTCTATCAGGAGAAACCACTTTCTGTGCTCATCTCTAAGAAGTAACTCTTCATCCATTCAAACTTTATCATGAGATGGCAACAATCCAGTCACATATTCAGGTTCCACTTCTAATTCTAACGGTCTTGCAGTTTCCACCACATCGGCAGTTATATCCTCCACTGGTGTCTTGGGCCCCTCAAAGTCATAACACGAAAGTTGGAATCATCATCTTCCACACTCTTGTTAGTGTTGATATCTTGTCATCTTCCCATGAGTCATATGAATTCTTAATGATATCTAGAATGGTAAATCTCTTCTAGAAGATTTTTCAATAAACTTTCCTCAGATTCACCACAAAAATTACTACTTATAGGAGCTATAGCCTTACAAAATGTATTTTTTTAATAATAAGACTTAATTATCAAAGTTACACCTTAATTTACAAGTTGCTGTAAATCTCCTAATATATCTCCCTCAGAACTCTAGAAGAAATATTTTGAAAGAATTTATTTTTCTCTGAGCAGTGTGTATCAAATGTGGGCTTAAAATATTTAGTTAACCATAATGTAAATAGATGTTCTGTTATATGGGCTTTATTGACCCATTTATAGAAAATAGGCAAAGTCAATTTATCCAAATTCTTAATGACTTTAGGGTTTTGAAATAGTAAGTAAGCATTGGCTTCAAATTTAAGTCACTAACTTCATTAGTCCCTAACAAGACAGGCTGTGCTATGAAACTTTCAAGTTAGATGTTGACTTTTCCTCTCCAACAATGGAAGTCCTAGATGACTTCCAATACAAAGCTGCTTTGCTTATAGAAAAAATATGCAGCCTAATGTAGCCACCTTCATCAATTATCTTCTGTAGATCTTCTTAATAACATGCTGCAGCTTTTCCATTAGCACTTACTGATTCTCCTTGCATGTTATGTTCTAGAGAAGGTTTCTTTCCCTAACCCTCATAAACCCCCCTGCTAGCTTCAGCCTTTTCTTCGGCAGCTCTCTCATCACTTTCACTCTTGATAGAACTGAAGGTGTCAGGGCCTTGTTCAGGATTTGGTTTTGGCTTAAGGGAATGTTATGGCTGGTTTGCTTTTTGATTCAGGCCACTAAAACTTTCTCCATACCAACAGTAAATCTGTTCTGCTTTCTTATCATTCATGGGTTCACTGGGGTAGGACTTTTAAATTCCCTCAAGCAATTTTTTTTGCATTCGTAACTTGGTTAACTGTTTGGTGCAAGAGGCCTCACTATTGGCCTATCTCAGCCTTTAACATGCCTTCCTCACTAAGTTTACCTTTTCTAGGTTTTGATTTAAAGTGAGAGATGTGTAACACATAGAGGCCACTGCAGTGTTATCAGTTCGCCTAATATCAATATTGTCATGTCTTAGGGACTAGAGAGATGTGAAGAGAGGGAGAGAGACAGGGAATGGCTGGTCAGTAGAGCAGGCGGAGCACACACAATATTTATTCATTAAGTTCTCCACCCAAAATAATTACAATTACTATTAGCTTCAAAGATTACTCATCACACATTACCATAATAGATAATAATAAGGGAACAAGTTTGAAATATTGCAAAATGTAACATGGGAAGATGTGTCACAGGGAGATAAAATGAGCTCTTGCTATTAGAAAGACTGAGCAGAAAGGCTGGCTTGATGAGAGGTTGCCAAAACTTTCATTTGTAGAGAAGGCAGTGCCTGTGAAGCACCGTAAGGTGAAGTGTAATAAAGCAAGATATGCCTGTACTCAATTAGCCTCTTAGAGAATATAAAATAATACTACCCATAATGAAATTACAACCTATTTGGAAAATTAAACATATACATAAATGTAATAAAATAAAATAGTATTAATAAGTGATATGAGAAAAGAAAACAAAACTCTTACCAACTTTCTGAGGTAGGAGTCTTTTTGTTTTTGTTTTTTTGTTTGTTTCTTTTTGCTTTTAGAGTCTTTGAGGAGGATTTCATGGAAAGAGTAAACTGTGAGGAAGGTCTCGGTGAATAGTAAGATAGCAACAAAGTTCACATTCATAATCATTTTTTGTGATCAGAATGACAGAAGCAAGACATGAAATACTGAAAAGTGATGAGTATACTTAAAGAAATGGGGAAGAGTCCAGTTAGTTATAAATACTTCATAGAATGGTAGGAATTATAACCCTAGATAGGAAATGGGATCAGATCATGAAGAACTGAATATTCATCTTTATACTTTTTTCTGAAGAAAACAAGGGTCTGCTCATGATTTTGTAACAGAGATTCAAACTGATGATACAGAACATTTCCTCAGAGAATGGTGTTCCTACTACTTTTTCCCAAACCAAGCTGATAGCCTATTTCTCCATTGAAAGAGTGTTCTTGTTTACCCTTAAATATGTTTTCAACACTTCTACCGACATGATTCACACATAACACAAAAGGGACCATGCCTCATCCCACCCCTTCAGTGGCTCCTCAGTACTTTTGGGATTAAGCAGACATGACTTTACCTGATTTCACAGACCTTCTGTAACCGGAGGCCGGCCTCTGCTTCCACACAACGTTTTGTCATCATTCATATGAAGAGTAAATGGTATGTTTTGGATAGAATTCAATGGAAATTATAAAATGGGAAGACTGATTTAAGCAGATGTAATACAAAGAAGGGAAATTATACTTAACTCAGAAAATGGTGGTAATCATTTAAAAAGCCAAAACAGAAGAAAGAAAGCTGGATTGGCTAGAAAACAAAAAGATTCTTGTTTTGTATTTCTTCTTCGTGGGTATGAGAAACTTGAAACATGATCAAGTTAAAACCTTTTCAATTTATAATGAGTAAATGTGATGTTTGAGAATGGTCTCCAGTTCCATCCAAATTGTTGCAAAAGGCCTTAATTCATCCTTTAATGGCTAAGAGGTACTCCATGGTATACATGTACCTCATTTTATTAACCCACTCATGAACTGATGGACACTTGGTCTGATTCCACATCTTTGCAATTGTGAATTATGCTGCAATAAACATCTCAGTGTAGGTGTCTTTTTGATGGTAAGTACACTTCTTTTCCTTTGTGTAGATACCCAGTAGTGGGATTGCTAGGTCATTATTAAATTGGAGCTAACTCATGAACCTAGGTGTGTACAGAGGGTATTAAAATTCAGTAAAAATCAAATTGGAGGTGGGGAGAGGTGAAGGGAATAAAACTTACCTAGTGGGTAAAATGAACCCTGTTGGCATAATGAACACACCTATAGCTGTGACTCAAGCATTATGAAAGTGATCCTTGGAACCAAAAACATTTGTACCCCCTTCATATTTTGAAAACAATAATAAAAAACCCTTTTCATACGCAGTGTATTCATAAAATTCAGAACTCAGCTGTAAGGAGAAGGAGATTGACAAATCCTTTGTTGATAATTGTTAGCATAATGATAAAGGCAGAAGCCACACATTATTAAAATTGACGAAAAAAATTATGTACAAAGGAAGAGGAACCAGAGGCCACATGAATATTTTATAATGTGCACAATTAGTAAGTAGTTGTAAGAGGTACCCAGGAAGAGAGAATCCTTACCAGAGAAGAGCCTACCAACAGATCTCTTTGAACTAAAATGCCACACACACACACACACACACATCTACAAACACACATGGCACACCTTTATGAAAGCACTCAGTAGCACACACAGACTATTCCACTTCCTATCTCCCTGCTCTGCTTTACTGTTGTTGTTCCTCAGACTTCCCAACTTCACTCACTCATAATTAATGTGTATAATGTATGTCTCTCCTCCTGAGAAGAGGGACTTTGTTCAATTTCCATTGTAATTCCTGCTTCTGAGACAGTGCTAAGTACATGGAAACATTTTAATATATTGTGGTTAAAATGACTGAATAAAAAAATGAAGGCATAAATGCCAATGATATTGAGAGATTTTCTAACAATTCTATGCATTTCAGCATATGAGAATGAAGAAAATAAATGATTCTCTCAGGGTCACTTAGGGTTCCGGATGGATAAATTCTTAGGAGGTATTGTGACTTATTATTGAAAATATAAGTCCTAAAACCCAACTACGAGGTGAATAATCCTGGAAGGGGTGGATGGGCTTGGAGGCAAGGGAGACCACAGAACCTGAGACCAGAAGGATTTAAAGAATAGCATTTTGCAATCTGGAAGGCAAGAGAGAGGAGGCATTCTGGAGATTGAAGTGAGGGACAAACACATTAAATTCAAGACACAGTCTTAGCTCCTTGTTCTCTCTCCAGTGATTTATTTTTTAACCATCTCTATGTCTTCAACTGTCATCTAAATGAAATATGTTGAGTGTCTGGCTCCCAAGAAGAATTCAATGAAAGTTAGGTAGAATCTTGAAATATTTTTATTTGTTTATAGGCGAAGGAATCTCAGAGAAGTTTTCTGACTCCCTCATGTAAACTAGAATGTATGAACCCTCTTCAAGGAAGAGTTTCATTATTTTCCTGTGCCACAGTAAATAACATCATACCTTGAGTGATATAAGTTAAAACATGATGAATCATCAATTATCCTTCCCTTTCAGCCATAGTCACATCTAGTCTCCACATCCTGCCAATGTCCATTCAGAAATGTCTCTAAAATCTGATCTCTGATCATTCGTAGTACTTCCTTCTCATGACTAGGCATCCACCATTACTCTCCCAAACTGTAAAAACTATCCTTTACTCCAGTCATCAGCTGTCTATACAGCTACCATTCTCCACAGTGTTGTCATTGCTATTTTTCTAAAATTTCAATCATGTTACTAATGCTTAAGATATCTGATGGCTGCTAATTGAACACAGGATGAAAATTACCTACTCTTCATTCACAGTCCACAACTTATTGGGCCTGGTGCCTGGGGTACGATGACTCAGCAGTTGTGATCTATCTGCCCTCACTATCTTGACTCTCCCTCACTCAGAGGGCTTCTTTGTCAGGCACTCTATTTCCTCCACATTATATTTGTTACCATCCAAGAATATTTCAGGCCTTTCCCAATGTATTGTCTTTGTACAGTGCCGATTCTCTTACCTAGAAATATAACTTGCCAGTGTTCAAATGAGAAACTTCTTAAATGCCATTCCTTCTATGAAAGGTTTGTGTATGTCTGCAGCCAAGATATCTGTGGGCAGGGTGTCTGTTTTAGGATTCTGTTTACAGGTTTTCTTATCTGTTTGGGGATTTCCACTACAACAATTTTCAGGTTTATTATTCTCTTTTTGCTTCACTGTGATCTCTTCCAAAAGTTGATTAGACCTAAAACATAACACAATGCTTGAAGCAGTGTACATGGAATGAATGGGAAGCAGTATACATGGAATGAATGGGAGGCAGTATACATGGAATGAATGGGA
>NW_003852402.1:39146119-39147068 GCF_000181295.1 Otolemur garnettii | reverse complement strand
GAATGAATGGGAAGCAGTATTCATGGATAGAAGGGGAGGCAGTATACATGGAATGAATGGGAAGCAGTATTCATGGATAGAAGGGGAGGCAGTATGCATGGAATGAAGGGGAAGCAGTATACATAGAATGAAGGGGAGGCAGTATACATGGAATGAATGGGAAGCAGTATTCATGGAATGAAGGGGAGGCAGTATACATGGAATGAATCAGAAGCAGTATACATGGAATGAATGGGAGGCAGTATACATGGAATGAATGGGAAGCAGTATACATGGAATGAATTGGAAGCAGTATTCATGGATAGAAGGGGAGGCAGTATGCATGGAATGAAGGGGAAGCAGTATACATGGAATGAATGTGAGGCATTATACATGGAATGAAGGGGAGGCAGTATACATGGAATGAAGGGGAGGCAGTATACATGGAATGAAGGGGAGGCAGTATACATGGAATGAAGAGGAGACAGTATGCATGGAATGAAGGGGAGGCAGTATGCATGGAATGAATGGGAGGCAGTGTACATGGAATGAATGGGAAGCAGTATTCATGGAAGGAAGGGGAGGCAGTATACATGGAATGAATGGGAAGCAGTATACATGGAATGAATAGGAGGCATTATACATGTAATGAATGGGAAGCAGTATACATGGTATGAGGGGGAAGCAGTATACATGGAATGAAGGGGAGGCAGTATACATGGAATGAAGGGGAGGCAGTATACATGGATAGAAAGGGAGACAGTATGCATGGAATGAAGGGGAAGCAGTATACATGGAATAAAGGGGAAGCAGTATACATGGAATAAAGGGGAAGCAGTATACATGGAATGAATGGGAAGCAGTATTCATGGATAGAAGGGGAGGCAGTGTACATGGAATGAAGGGGAGGCAGTATACATGGAATGAAGGGGAGGCAGTGTACATGGAATGAAGGGGAGGCAGTATACAT